>NC_083108.1:1465000-1725000 GCF_949774975.1 Lagenorhynchus albirostris | reverse complement strand
CAGTGGATCAGACATAGGTCATTCCTGGGTACCAGAATTGGAGAAACGAAACACAAGAAAACAAACAAAAAAACAAAAGAAAATAAAGAAGAACTTAGTGATTCACTAGCCTCTGGTGATTCAAATTGTGAGAGGCTGTGAAATGGAGATGTGGATCCTGGTGCTCAGTATTTTCGCTCTCGCTGGAATGTGTAAGAATCTAAGCATCCCTTTAAAATGTAACATACACTTGAGAAAGGAAAGAGAAGGATAGGCACGAAAGAGGAAGTTTATCACATTCCCCTTGTTAGCACTCTCAGAAACCTCAGGGACTCTTGCAAACTCTTCCGATAGTTAAGGTGGTTGTATTAGTATGTGAGGGCTGCTGTAACAAAGTGCGACAAGCCAGTGGTTAAAAACAGCAGGGATGTGTCATCTCCCAGCTCTGAGTTAGGAGTTGGGAGGCACGGTGTCGTAGTGCCACACGCCCTCCAGACTCTGGGAAAGGATCCTTCCTGGTCTCTCCCAGCTTCTGATGTAGCTGCCAGTCCTTGGCCTTCCTTAGCTTGTAGACGCATCCCTCCAATCCCCACCTCAGTCATCATGCGGCCTTCTTCCCCTTCTATGCTCCTGTTTCTCTGTGTCCAAAATCCCTCTAATAAGGACACCAGCCATTTGATCAAGCCTCCTCCTAATCCAGCGTGACCTGGTCTTCACTTGATCACGTCTGCACAAAACCTATTTCCAAGCAAGGTCACTTTCACAGGTTCTGGGGGTTAGGACTTGAACACATCTTTCAGGGGAATGCAATTCAATCCACAAGAGTAGCGATAAGGTATTTGTTCCTGGGTTTATTGTCTTAAGAGTAGATTTTTAAACTACCTGAAACTTTATACATAATAAAGTGATCTTAGGGCTCTTGCTTTTTATCTATTTTATGCACAATTTTGAATGTCAGCAGGTTTTGAAAGACTGCAGAAACGTCAAGAGAATGACTATTCTTGTGAAGAGGGATTCTATAATATTCCACCTCAATATCCAAAGACCAGCAATTGTTTTCATTCTCTCCTTCACTTCCTGGGGATAAAAATGGTATTCTTTTCTACTTCTTATCAAATAAAGTAATCACTGTCCTAAAATTTTCAATTTTTATTAGTAACTGATGCTGGAAGTTTTCCATGATCCTGTAAAGGAAACATTTTCTGTGTCTTGTAGGTAACATAGATTTTTTTTTCTACATCAATTTTAATACTTTGGTACCTATAATCAAAGGGTGGAATACTGCTTTGGGATTTTTTGAACACTTTACATCAGCAGACCCTAGGAGTAGCTGTCCATCACAGACAAAAAAACAGGGAGAGTATGAAGGCACGAAGGGTGTCTTAGTCCATTCCAGAGACTGTAACATAGGACCACAGAATGGGGGGCTTGTAAACAGTGAACAATTTATTCTCAAGTTCTGGAGGCTGGAGTTCTGAGACCAGGGCACCAGCACGGCTGGGTTCTGGTGAGAATTCCCTTCCAGATCACAGGCTTCTCATTGTACCCTCCAAGGGACAGGGGTAGGGAGCTCTGTGGGGTCTCTTATTAGGGCACTAATCCCATCCTGGGGGCTCCATCCTTATGACCTTGTCACCTCACAAAGGCCTTGTCTCCCAATACCATCATACTGGGCTTTAGGGTTCCAGCAGGTGAATTCTGGGGCCACAAACATTGAGACGCAGCAAAGAGCACATGGCGGCGATAGGGGACTAGTCATGCCTAACTGCTTATAGAGGGACACTTGGACATTAGCCGAGTGGGGATGGGAAGAAGCACAGGGAAAATGGTTCCAGAACTTAGGGAAATGGAGTTACTTTTCTTCCAGAAAGTGAGTGACTTGGAAGCTGTTCTCTATGCATGGTCTTCTTGGCTATCTGGGTGTCAGTACGTGTCGAGTTCTTCATGGCTTGGTCCAGGGCCAGCACTGTCAGCTCTCTGTGGGGGTGGAGGGGAGGCCTGGTTTCCAATGCGATCATTTCTGTGGTGTAAATACAGTCCCACCATGTAACACTGCACCATGGGGGTTAGGGCTGCTTACCCTCCACACAGTCAAAAATCTGCAGATAACTTTCTAGTCGACCCTCATAGCCGTGCATTCAACCAACCATGGATTGTGTGGTGCTATAGTACGTTTTTGTTGAATAAAACCCGAGTACAAGTGGACCCATGCAGTTCAAACCCTGCCTTGTTCGGGGTCAACTGTACTCAGACCGAGGCTGATTTCAACGTACTATTTTGAAGTCACAGAACAAAGCGAGAAGAGGAAACGTGGTAGCCCACTGCCATTTCCATCCTTTAGATGAATCCATGAAGGTAGCCTCAAAGGAGATGATAGTAAAGAAAATTATGAAGTGATGCGCTTTGGGCCCCTCCCACCTCTTTAATGTTTCCACCTGGACAGTGGCACCTGAATCGTCACATCTGTGTTCACCCCGGAAACCTGGAACTGTCTGGACCGTTCTCCCTTCATCACTGTACGTTCACGTGGCACAAAATCTTACCTTTCTGCCTCCAACTGATGTATTCTGAAATGCCCAGTCCTGTCTGTCTGTCTGTCAGCCAAGTTTCCTCAGACTCCACCTCCTCCATCCCCAGAGAGAAGGCAAGTTCTCTTTGGAGCCCATGATCGGATCCCATCGTCCCCGGCTTCCCATCCTTCAGAGCTGGCTCCTTCAGCCCTCGCCTGCCTTCCTGCCCCCGAGGCAGCTGCCCACCCACCCTCCCCACCTTGATTTTCTTTGCGGCCTCAGCTCTGAACACCCCCCCGCAAACACACACCCTCCCAGAGTGAGGCTCACATGAGAGGAGACAGAGAATCTGGATGGAGAATCCGTGTAGATGGATTCCCCACACATGAGCCCCCAGGACACCAGCAAGGGTTATGTGATGGGAGTGTGAGTGTGTGTGTGCGCACATGATGCATCCTGGAAAAGAGATGCTGATGTATTGTTACTTTTCGAGTGATGGCTGCATGCAGATTTTGCATTTAAAAGAACCCGTCCCAGAAAGATAGGCTCCTTCAGAACCTAAGAGCCTGGGGCAAATTGGGATCAAAGAGGGAGCATCTGAGAAGACCAGGGACCCGTCTTCCTGCAGGAACATTCTCTCTCACCTGGAGCTGTGTTCGCAGGCTGCCATCCTATCTTGTAGTGATTCAACAGTACAATAAATTAATAAGCAAAACGAAATTATAAAAATCATCTACTTAAGGAGAAAAGGAGGAAATGGAGCTGCAATTCATTTTCTTCCTTGCCGTTGTTGTTTTGAACACTTGCAAACAAAAGTGAGCTGAAGTGTGAATGAAAGATGATTTGGACAGCATTCAAATGTTACAATAAACGGGAAACATACTAAAAAAATCAAGATGTTTTCAGCAAACTCATAGCAGTTGGAATTTACACTGTTTTTTTCTATGTTTTAATACGCTGATTTGTGTATCTGGTTTCATGTAAGCGTCCTGTTCTTTGCAAATGATTAATATGGAACAATTTTTTGGTAAATGAAGCGAAGTTTTCATAAACATTTTCTTATTTCTTTTGGCTATTTTTTCCTCGAGTTGCTCATTACATCCAGTCCTCTTGATCTACCATCAAGTGACTCAGTGATACAGAGGAAAGTGAATCACAAACACCAAATCTTCTTCCTAGCAGGGCTGGGGGTCCAAGTACACACCCATGGGTTTGTTTATGGGGTCTCTGTTGCCTGCGTGGTACTTCCTATTCAGTGTATCTGTTTGACCGTAGCAAAGCCCGTCCACCTGGAGGAAGCCTGGAGAAACCATTCAGTACAACCAGCAGGTGCCCGGGTTGTTTTTCCTACAGCAAAGAAACACAGCTCGGTCTCCTAATCTTACTAATATGTGTGAGTTGGCTACTTACATTTCTAACCCCGACTTCCTCTGACAGTACAGACAGTTATACAGAATCACATTTTGGGGGAGCTGTCCCATGGAAGCTACTTTGGTCATAAACCCAGATTCACCCAGAGGCTAGCGGTTGCAGAAGTACAGGACATGCGGAGAGTCATCCTGGACCAGATTCCAGCAGGAGTCACCAGAGTAATGCTCAAAGAGGGTCATTTTTTTTTTAACATCTTTATGGGAGTATAATTGCTTTGCCATGTTGTGTTAGCTTCTGCTGTATAACAAAGTGAATCAGCTATATGTATACATATATCCCCATATCCCCTCCTTCTTGCTTCTCCCTCCCACCCTCCCAATCCCACCCCTCTAAGTGGTCACAAAGTACCGAGCTGAAATAAAGTTTCCTTAAAAAACTAAAAATAGAACTACCATACAACCCAGCAATCCCACTACTGGGCATATACCCTGAGAAAACCATAATTTAAAAGAGTCATGTACCACGATGTTCACTGCAGCTCTATTTACAGTTGCCAGGACATGGAAGCAACCTGTGTCCATCGACATATGAAGAGGGTCATTTTGACCAAGACCATATGAGACTCTAATGCACAAATGTTTATTTCACCTTTGTTCCTCTGTGCAGACTTGATATGTGAGCATATCAGCCTCGACCACGTGATCTGAGCCTGGTCCTGCCCTGGGTGGTCATCACGGTCACAGCTACCCCTCCCACCTCTCCCACAGGCTCCGTCCGGAGCTCCGCGGAGAGATGCTTTGCTGCTCCCTGGCCCTGTGAGGGACAGGACGTCTCGGGCCGACTGCCAGCCTCCCTCTGCCTGAAGGGCCATGTGGCAGTTCACTGTGGGCCCAGACACATTGCCTTTGATGTCACCTTCCTTCTTTCGTGGGCAGAGCCCAGGCAGGGGTGAGCCAGTCACCCTGAACCCCTCTCTCCACCAATTCCGAGGTGTCCTCCCACATATGAGGACGACCCGATGACCTTTGCCCTTCTGGGGGAGGGCTGACTTGCTGAAGGAAGGATGGTGGGAGAAGGAAGACATTGGGGGTCTATTTCCCGGGTTCACAGCTGGGCTCCAAGTCTCATTTCCTTATGCCTAGTTCCACCGCCTATGTCAGAAGTCTAATATGATTGCAGCCATTTCTCTAAAATATTTTTACTCCACCCTTTCAATCCACCTCCATCCGTTCCCAAACCATCCAGGCAAAAAGACAACTAGGTTGATTCAGAGAGAGAAAAGGAAAAGCGCATCGTTTGCCTTTATAAGCTGCCCATCCTTTATTTAACCTCAGAGAGGAAGCAGATTCCAACCCCCAGCACAGCCTGGCTGAACCTCGAGGACACGATGCTAAAGGAACAAACCAGTCCCCAAAAGAGGTGCTGTGGTGTTCCACTTACATGAAGGATCCGTAGGTCGATTCCATAGAGACCGAGAGCAGAATGGCGGGTGCCGGGGACTCAGCAGGAGGGTATGGGGAGCGGTTTCAGGATGAGAGTCTGGGACGGGGCGGTCAGGCAGGCACAGGAGCCAGCCGTCGTCTGCTTCCCGTGACACTTGGCTTTCTCGTCGTCGGGACTGCGGTATCTCTGGTCAGAAGGAGGCAATCTCAGGAAGGAGCTGAAAAGCACAACCCAGACCAGATCTTGTTTAAAAAATAGCGAGTGGGGCATAAAAGAGAGAGCAGACGTGACCAATGTGCCTCTTATGTTCACTCCTTATGGCGGCCCCTTGCATCCAGCTCATTCCGGCCGGGAAGGAAATTGCGTGCGGGCTCGAGTGTGAGACTCGGCTACCGTCACGGAGAGCAAGGGCAGCCATCCCAGCAGAACGGAGAGTCTGTCCACAGAAAACGTTCTAAAAAGTGAACAGGCTAAGGCTCTAGGTTCCCGAATCCTGACCTCTAAGTTTTTAAGCTCTTGCTATATATTGATCCAATTTTATCTTTTAAGAAGCAAATGTTTGTCCCCTCTGAGTTCATTTGTGATTGCTTGGGCCGAACTAATTTCACAGAAGTAACAAAACTGTGATGTCGACTTGTCACTGCTCAAAGATGAAGGCTCTGCCTCCCAGCGAGGACAATTTTTCCCCTGCAATGGCAAGGAGACGAGACTCTGCTTTGCTGCACCAAAGAGAGAGGTTAGCTCAGCTGACCCCAGGGAGCATCCTCCACATGGGGCACGTCCTTGATGAACACGGACGATGAAGACAACTGCAAATCGCACGCATTCCCGTCTTTGTTGTGTAAATAAACATACTTCTCCGTCTCAACTGTTTGCCATTAAAACGATGCTCCTTAATTTAGGGCTATTTTTTAAATTCTGACCCACACAGACTTACTTTCTCTCTTTCTTTCCTGTATTTTGCAACACAAGTGCAAAAAAAAAAAATTAGGAAGTAAATAGTAATAAATATTTAAACACACGCACACGCGTAACAGTCTCCCTTTCCCTCATTTTGGGTCCTTGTCTTCCACTGCAGTGTTGGCAAGAGACACATGCGTGTAAAGAAGCAAGTGAAGCAAGTCCACATTCCACCGCTGGTGCATGCCTGCAATGTAACACAGCTGTGGAACAAGGTAAAGGCGTGTATGCACCACCCCAAGAACCAAGTGCTTTTGAACTCATTAGAAACAGATCTGGCGCTAGCAAGTGAGTGATTATCAGACGTTTTACTGACCCGTGTATAATGACCTTGGAATCAGGCTCACAGCAGCTGGAATATTTAAAGCAGCTTAGAATCAAAGACTCTTCAGATGATGGCAGATTGGAAAAGGAACCCTCCTAAGGGTCCACCGGCCTCTCCATTTGTGTTTCCATGAAGCCGTGCTGTGGATTCTTTTTCTGAGATGGATTCACCCTCTAAGACATTTAGGAAACATCTTCACAGAAAGAAGCCTTGCTTTGAAAGTGTACCTCTGTCAGCTGCACTTCAATTACTAAAAATCTCTCTGATGAATTTCCAATCTTCCAGTGTTCACCAAGTTTCACTAAATTTCCAACCTATGAAGTCAAAGCTTAAAAGACGTGAGCAGCCTCATTGTCAAGGGTGGTGGCTCTGTGACGGTGTGTGTGGACGCAGGTGTGTCTGCAGATGTTTAAACGGCCATGGTTTTCTGCTGATTTTTATTCACCCATCAATGAACATTCATCCTCACCCCTGCAAATTCTGCTGTATCTTCTCCACCTGGAAAGGCCTCCCTGTCTTTTGTTCTGCACATTTTAAGCCCAAACCTTAGACTCCTTTCTCTTGAGGGCTTCTTGATTCCCTTTTCCACATGGATTCCGAAGTCAGACTCACTGCCTTCCAGAAGCCCTGGCCCTCAGCCTACTTAAGGGACACGATCTCTCCCGGTCTTGGCCTCAGTCTTCAGCTCCCTTCCCCAGATCTTAGATTCACTTTGCCAGTAACGATTCAAGAGTCCTTCTAGGGAATGGGAATCCTAAACATGCAGGGTTTTGTTTCTGTGGACCCGAGCACGGCCCTGGGAGTCCTCAGCTCACGAGCAACATGGACACACACATGCTCTGATCAGTTCTCACCTGGGAAGGCTGAGAAGGAAGACAGGAAAACCACAATACACACAACTTGGTTTTTAAATTTGTTTCAAATTGCAAAAGTGCGAACATCCACCCCTCAAGCCCCCACCCCTGCCCCACCCTTCGCTAAGGACCTGACCCTCCCCCCAGAACCAAGCCCAGTTCTTCTTCACGCCAGCCCTCTCACGGAGAGCACAGCCCAGGGCAGCAGTGCCCACGGCCACCTCCTCGTGGCCCCTCTGTCCTCTCTCATTCGCTTTTCATTAACCTGCCCACCCACCGGTTCCCTCCCTCTTCCCCGCAGGTGAGGCCGGGTAGGTTGACCTGATGATGGAACAGGACATGTGCATTAGCATGTACAGTGCCTGGTACAGGACCTTCGGGGCTCAGTAACCGAATATGTGTTGTCTATATAATTTCTTATACATAGATATAAATATATAACATGACATAATGCATATAATGTGTTTTGTGGGTTGAATTTATGGAATTGTATATCACGCATCATGTCCCATTATAATTGATTCATCAGCTAGCATACAATACATTTTTAAATCATTATCTTCTGTGCTGGAGACGTGATTTATTAGGTCCTGGACCTGGCACATCCTGACAGGGGAGGGGTCCTGACTTGAGGAGTCCACAGGAGGTCAGCCAGTTCGAAAGTCATTGATAGAATCATGCTGCTCAGAGTTTGTTTTCAAAAGGAAATATTGTTGGAGTCTGTGTGTGTGTTAGTTATTAAGAACTTCTTTTCCCAGGACAGAGAATTTTTCAAATTTCAGAGCATGCAATCAACAGTGTTTCGGGGCGGAGACGCATTCAGAAGAAAGTCCCATTTGGTGCCCGTCCTTCCAGCAAGATGACGATGAGAGTCCCAAAGAGAACGTGCCCCCCCCGACACACCATCACAAAAAAGGGAGCTTCTGGGTTAAATAAGCTTACTCTACCTAGACTATCCAATGCACGTTATCATACTAAAGGTTCTGGAAAGTTCTGTGACAAATGTTCCTGTTTGATTTTCTGAAGCCGTGTTTTCAAATGTATTATCTTTCACTTTTCGTAATGAATCTTAACAACGCAGGGAAAAACAAACACAGGGATCTTTGGTTAGGCTTTATGACCTCAAATGCAAAAAGGCCTGCATTGACTAACCACCAAAATATGCAAAGTGATATTAATTTTTTAAAATACTTATAAATTCACACCCAGCTGTAAGAAATAACACACGATGATCCCAGGTGCCTTATACCTGGTTTTCCCTGATGAGAACATATTGCAAGATATACAATGTCATGACCAGGCTATGAACATTGACGTAACACCCCGATCTTACTAGGATCCCCCCACTTTTGCATACACTCGTGTGTGTGTGTGTGTGTGCGTGCGTGTGTATGTGTGTGCATGTGCACGTGTGTGTGTGATTGTGTGCAATCTTCTCACATGTGTATGTTGTGAGTCCACCAGAGCTCTTGTGTTGCCTTTTGTAACCACATGCACCTCCCACCTCATCTACCCCTAATCCCTGGCAACTGCTGATCTGGTCTCCGTCTCTAACCTTTTGCCATTTCAATAACGTTATGTAAATGGAATCATATCATATGCAACCTTGTGAAACTGGCTTCTTCACTAAACACAATTCCCTTTAGAGTCACCCAAGCTGTGTGTCTCGAGTCCGCAGCTCTGTTTCTAAGGAGCGTCACATGCGTGGATGTACCACAGTCCGTGTTTAAACGTCCAACCAGCAAGCACATCTGGGTTGTACCTGGCATTTGTTGACTGTGAATAAGCTGCTCTGGGTGTTTGTGCATAGTTGTCTGTGGGTCAGTTTTCATTTCTGTGGGATTAATGTCCAAGTGTGCGATGGTGGCTTGGAGTGCAGACGTGGGCTGGAATGATGTTAATTGGATATTTAGTTTCAGGAGAAACTGCTGAACTGTTTCCAGAGTGGCTGCAGCATTTCAAGTCTCACCAGTCGGTTTCTCCTTCCTCAACCGCATTCGGTGCTGTCACTGTTTTGTCATTTTGGTCATTCTGTTCGCTGTGACGTGATAGCTAATTGTGGCTTAATTTGCATTTTCTTAAATAATGATAATGAACCTCTTCATGTGCTTTTTTGCCATCTGTGTATCTTCATGGCAAAATGCCCATTTACATCTTTTGGCATTTTCTAGTTGGATTATTTATTTTATACTGTTGACTTTGGGGAGTTCTTTTTTTTTATAGTTCGGCTAATAGTCATTTGTCAAAATATGTGGTTTGCAAAATTTTTCTCTTAACCAATATTTTCTCTGAGTCTGTGACTTAGGTTTTCATCACCTTAATAAAATCTTTCACCAAGAAAGTTTTATACTTTGATGAGGTCCAGTGCGTAATTTTTCCTTTCGAGGGTCCTGCCTTTGCCGTCAGTATCTAAGAGCTTTAAGCCCAGTCCCAGATCCAAACGTTTGTCTCCTTTTTTTCCCTAAATGTTTGATAAGCTTGTGTTTCACTTCTAATGTGTGAGTCCACTGCTGGGTTCTGTATTCTGTCCATCAACCTGTGTGTCTCTCTTCACCATAGCCACACTCTCCCGAAGGCTGTAGACAGCAAATAAGCCTCAGAAGAGTAACTCCTGCTTTCTTCTTCTTTTTCAAAGATTGTTTTAGCTATTCTAGAACCTGAAACTTCCCATAAAAATTCTTAGAATAAACATATCTATATTTGAAAAGCTTTCTGTAATTTTCAAAGGGATTGCTCTCAACATAAGAACCAATTTAGGGAGATGAGTCTTTTCCTATGAGTCTTCCAATCCACGAACACGACATGTCTATTCATTTATTTAGAGATGGCTGTCCATTTATTTAGGTCTTCTTTGATTTCTTTCATCAGCATTTTGTAATTCTCAGCATACAGATACTAAACATGATTTGTTAGTGATTCATTTTCTTTGGCACAATTGTACTTGATATTGTGTTTTTCATTTTGCTCTCTGCATGTTCTTTGTTAGTATCTGGACGTACAACTGGTTTTGTGTGTTGATCTTGTGTCCTGCAAACTTGCTGAACTAACTCACTTATTAGGTCTAAGAGTTTGTAGAATACTTGGGATTTTCTACGTAGGCAATCCTGTGGTCTGCAAATAGAGACAGTTAATATTTCTTCCTTTCCAATCTGTATGCTTTTAATTTCTTTTTCTCCCCGTATTGTACCAGATTGGTGGTGAATAAGAATTGTGAGAACAGATATCCTCTCCTAGTTTCCAATCTTAGGGAGAAAGCATTCATTAGTTTACCTTTACGTATGATGTTAGCTGTAGGTTTTATTTTTGTTTATTTCATTTTAAAAGTAAACTTTGTACTTTAGAACAATTTTCAGTTTACACAAAAATTGTGGAGGGTACAAAGGCGTCCTGTACACTCCACATACAATTTTTCCTGTTATTAATATCTGAAATGAATACGTTACATCTGTTACCATTAGTGAACCAATATTGACACGGTCTTAGTAACTAAACTAGACAATGGTTCAGATTCCCTTACTTTTCTCCTAATGTACTTTCTCCGTCTCAGGCTCCCACCCAGGACGCCGTGTTACAGTCACCACATCTCCTCAGGCTCTTCTTGGCCGAGACACCTCCTCAGAATTTCCTTCTTTTTGATGACTTTTGATGCCCTTGTATTGGGATCTGTCTGGTGTTTTTCTCAGGATGAGACTTGGGTGATGGATTTGGGGATGCAGAGCACAGAGGTAAGTATCATTTTCACCACATTGTACCAAGGGTGATGCTATTCAACAGGGCATCACCATGGACCTTCACCTTGATCACCAGGCAGAGGCACTATGCCCCACCTCTTGAGGGCAGAGCGTCTACAACAATCATTGATATTTGGAATCCCTCTTCATGGGAGGTTTGTCTTTTCTGCCCCAATCCATCTCTTTATTCAATCATGTGTTTATACCTACCTAGACTGGTGGATGTCTGCTTTATAATCCATGTTCTAATACAATGCATTAGATGCATTCTAATTGCATTATCTAATGCAATGCATCAGATGCATTGCATTGCATTAGATGCATTATTGATGGTATTGCTCTAATTTTTCCAGCTTTGGCCACTGGGCACCTTCATCAGCTCCTGGGCCTTTTCACAAACCTCTATTTTTTTTTGAGCACTTCATTACTTTTTGAAATGACAAGATGCTCCAGGCTCACCTTGTGTATTTCCTACCCGACCCCCTTCCCCAGCCCAGGATCAGCTGTTTATCCAGAAAGTCCTGGCTACTCTGATTGGGGCCGAGGCTGGGCTCTGGGTGTGCAGATGCTCCCGGGCGGCCTCGCTCCTGGACCTTCTCAGCCGGCAGAACCAGGACAGATGGGTGGCATTAGCCCCAGTGTATATGCTCGTGTCGGTAAGTATCTGTATCTATATTTAGCAAAACCTGAGCTCACTCTGCCGCCTCCACCTCTGACCCAGCGTCAGCCTCCAGTCACCCCAGCCTCCACTTCTGCGGCTTCTTTATCATCTCTTTCCATCTTGCACCCAAGACATTTGTTTTATAATTCCTCTTCGGTCCTGAATTAAATTTAGGAACTAAATCCAATTATGGTTTGTTGTGGCCTAGCAGGCCGACCTCGTGCGTTGTGCTGGGAAACTCCCTGGCAGAGATGCAGAGAAAGGATTTCACTCGTAATTGTGTTTCCTCAGCATTTAGCAAATGCCTTGTTTGTAAAACACTTCAGGAAGCTATGTTGACTATTTTAAACCATCCAAACTCTGTTGCGTGACCAAGAGTCATTGCACTGCATTGTCTGTGGTCATTTGTGTCCTCTGCATAATGGGAAGGCAGGATTTTACTGTCCTTACAGGCTCAATACTCCTACATTGCCACGTCAGAAAGAGAGGCTCCTTTTAGGAACGAAAACTGTTACCTGGAAGCAGGAATCACAAAGGCAGGTGGGGTATTGGGATAAAATCAGAGAGGTCAGAGCTTTCTTTTCTTATCAAGGGAAAGTCCTCTAAGGATACTGGGGTAAGAGTAGGACAGATGTGTGAGCACCTGTGTGTCTCCTGCCAGTGCCGTTTTACACAGAATTCCTGACGTAAAGAACTGTCTTTGTAAAGCAGAGTGGATGCTGCTGGGGCCAGAGTTTGGAGGACAGGATACTGTCTGCACAAGGGGAAAACTAACCATCGGTAAACCAGGAACGAGGGCAACCTCAAAGGCTTCCCTTGTCCTTGGACCATTTTCTCCTTCTCTCTCTTTTATGCTTTTTTTTCCACTTCTCGTTAGATAGTTATTTCATTACTTTGCCACATGCACTTGCTGCTTTACTTCTTTTACTGAGAAAGCAAAGCGTGACGTTTACATTTATAAATGTGGAGAGCGGTGATCACCTCACCACCTCAATTCCTCAAGCTTTGCGTTCCAAATCAAAAATTCAAAAGGCAGCCATCGCAATTAGAAGAAAAGATTAACAGTAGCACTGCCTTTCAGTGAATGACTTCTCCCTCTGTGTATACATATCCTAAGGTCCGTTTAATTATAAAGAAATCATTTGTGGAATAAACTGAAGGAATTAAGTACATCCCAAAATGTTCTGACTCCACTTGACTTAGACAGATGATTAATGAAACTGTTTACATTCCTCAGATGTAGTTAGAAATCTCTTCAAGATTACATGGATTCTCTAAAAATCCCAGTGACCATCACTATATATTGTACAACACGAAAAATACGGCCCTTCAGTTATTCTCAGAGGGAATTTGCAATTTCAAAAGTCCCTGCGATGATTTTCCGGCTTCCTCCCTGCCTCGACTGTCAGGAGGCTGTGCTCAGAGAGTCGCACAGATGCCTCACCACTTCCAGGCAGGACACGACAGCCCCAGACGCCTCACCACTTCCAGGCAGGACACAACAGCCCCAGGGCTCCTTCTGCAGAGCCCCCTCCCCACAGGAGCCCAGCGTCCCCCACCTCCGGGTACTCAGTGTTCATGACTGGGAAGGACCTTGGCTCTGATCTTCCAGGACCCACCACTGGTGGCTGGAGACCAGACCAACCATGTCTAAAACTCGTGGCCATGAAGCAGAGGGAAGGTCCAAACAAGTGGGGGTCTTCTAGGAAGGAAAAGGGGAGATGGGTAGAGCCAGGCAATGAACAGTGTGTGCTCAAATGTCCTTCTCATAGTGAAAGAATGAAATGAGACCAACTCTAAAATGCAGGGTCCCCGGCCCACACTGAGTCACTGGGGCACCAATCCTGGCAGCAAATACAACCTCTCCACCATGGCTTCAGCGGTGGCTTCAGTTGTGGCCTCAGCGGTGGCCTCAGTCGTGGCTTCAGTCGTGGCTTCAGTCGTGGCTTCAGTCGTGGCTTCAGCCGTGGCTTCAGCGGTGGCCTCAGTCGTGGCTTCAGTGGTGGCCTCAGTCGTGGTCTCAGTCGTGGCTTCAGCCGTGGCTTCAGCGGTGGCTTCAGCGGTGGCTTCAGCGGTGGCTGCAGTGGTGGCAGGAGCAGACCAGAAGGAGGGCAGGGCTGGGAGCGATTCACCCGGGGCTCCTGGGGCTGCAAGGGGCTCTTCCTCCTTGATGGGGGTGGCTGCCCTGTGTTGTTAGGCATCTGCCTTGAAGGAGTCCTGACACGCTCATGATCATCTCTGCCTTATAGACAAGGACTCAGATACTCAGAGAGATTAACACATAGGCCAAAAGATGACACAAATTGTGAATCATGGAGTGAAAAACCCCACTCGAGTCTGAGGCCCAAAGCTGTTCTTTGGTCCAATTATTGAACTCAGCAGCAAGGCAGCTGCATCACACCTGGACACCTGACCAAAGCCCCCAGGCGCTGAGGACATCCCAGGGCTTGTGTGGAAAGAACACACAGAATTCAGGGGCTGGAAGGCAGTGGGCAAGTCTGCAGAGGACAGCTGCTGTCCTGTGGGCCAGGTCCCCCAGGTGACGGTCCCTCTCCTTCCTTCTTTTGGGTCCTGCTGCTTCTCACTCTGAGACGTGGTGCTTGTATCCAGACCGGCAGACAAGCAGAAGACCCTATCCTCACGGGCCAAGAATGAACCCATGACCCAGGCTGGGGGGGTCGCAGTCACTTGGATGTATGGCCATGGTCGCTGGACACACTTTGGGGCTTGACACCAATGCTGGACCAATCTTCATCCTTGCCTGGGACTTAAATACATATCCCACTACTCTCTTTCCTCTGGGTTTGCCTGTCTGGGGCGGACGTGACAAGGATGTGGTCTCTTTCTTCCCGTGTAGAGGGAAGCCGTCTGTCCTAGACGAAGAGGAGGGAAAAGCATCGCAGGCCCCATGCACTGCACAGCAGCCCGGCTGTCCTGACAGAGGCTCACCCTCCCATCCTCTATGTCAATGGGCCGATATGTGTCCTTTGTTGTCCTTTTTTATTCACTTGAGCTAACTGGAGTTGGGATTTTCTTACTAGCCAGAGCCTTCTCTATCTTAAGTTTTACAAAAGCCATGCTAGGGGCAGGAGTAGACATGAAAGCATTGGGAACATAGACAGTAAAATCCAAACGTCTGCAGCCATGGAAGATAAACAGGGAGCAATGGAGGCAGGTGTGCTGGGGACCGCACCAGCCCTAAACCTGAGGCCGCCAGTCCCAAGCCTTCTCAGCCCCAGACTAACGTGGATGGTTGATCTACCTGACAAAGGAGTGAACACAAGTCTGTCAGGCTGATAAAGGCTCTTCCCCACAGCCTGACTTCTTTAAGGCGTCCCTCGAATTGCCTTCCTGGGGTGTGGTCCTCGAAGACTCAGAGACACAGAGCGGCGTGGGTTGCTCATCTTGGTTGTGTCAAATATTCATGACAGAAGGCGGTAGAATGTTCAGGGTTTTACTTGCATTCCTGTGGCTCACCCACCACATGTGAAGTGGGTGTAGGCCTGGGTGTCCGGAGCCCCTGGGGTTAAGGCCCACAGTGCCCGGGGCACAGAGGCCCTCCCACATCGGGGGCTGTGGTTTCTGCAGTGACATCCCAGGGAGCACGGCAGATATGTCAGGGTCTGGGGACCTGGCAGCCCTCACATGCTGCGCACATGTGCGTCCCTGGGCGGTTGGCAGCTTCCCTGGCCTCTTTCCCCAGCTGTGTGTTTGGGGAGCGAGAGGAAGGGGGCCAAATTCCCTGGAGTTTTGATGATATTGAAGTTGTCATTTGAGTAGGATTTTTAAAAATATATCTAATGTAATAACTGCATTAATGCCAGTCTGATGAAAGATAAACTAATAACCAAATATATCCGTTAATTTTTCAAGTGTCTGTAGCACAAACATAATTGTAATTGGAAACAACCTGAATGAAGGGGGAAAAATTATTTTTATGCCCTGAGCAAAACACACGCGTACACACACAGATAAAAGGCTGCAGCTTTTTTCCCCCCAAGAACATCTGGTTTACAGTTGTCTAAAAGCAAATGTGGGTTAACCTAGAAATTAAGTGAGCATCATACACAAACCATTGATTAAAACATGAAAATCTATAGACCTCATGGAAACGTATAATCGTCTCCTCTGGATACACATTTTTATAAGGATATGAGGAAAGTGGGGGGAATGTTTCTGGGAATTCTTTGTCATCAGACATTAAAATATACCTGATGACTTAATTGTAATTGATCTGAGAGCCCCCGACCCCCGTCAACCTTCGGTTGTGTTCATCCCATGAAGAGCAAAAGCTAGAGGTCGACCAGCAAACCTTTAGACCAAAGAAGAAGATTCCGTCCAGTTCTGTTCTCCGATTTTAATCCTTTGTCCAAGATTCCAACTATATTCAGCCTGAGAATATTCATTCTGTGCAGGAGTCTATATCCTGAATATGAGACTTAACCACAAAGCCTAAGATGAGAGCTTGGCCCCAGACCTCGAGTCTTGTCCTTCTGCTTGAGTAGGGGACCCCCCTGCAAGCCCCACCTGCACAGTCCACCTGGGGAGGCCGAGGAGAGCATCTGCCTTGCATCGTGCATCACCCACACCTGTAAAGAAGGGCCTGAAGGATGCAGGACACAGTGTGGAACCTCTGAGCAGGGAGGAGTTGCTCTGGAAGATGCTTCTTTTCCTGTTGACCTTGTCATCCATAACCAGCCAGGACTAAGAGACACCAAGGCCCCTTGAGATCAGCCAGGAGGGCAGGAGAAATGAGATTGCTCACCTCCAGGACGCCAGGTAGGAGAAAGTTCTAGCTCGATCACATTCCCACAAAACCCAGCTCAAGACACACAGCCTGGCTCTCCCACACTGCACGTGCCTTCCCACTTGGAATAAAGACCAAAACCAATATTTGGTGATGTTGTCTTCCCACCTGCTCCCTACGATGCCACAGGAGAGGGTGTTAACTACAAACCTTTGGTATGTGTGTCTTTGACAATGGAATTTCAGAGAATGAAAAGTCCAAATAAGCAAATTATTTAATAGGAAATATGTATCAGAACCCACTGCACCAGGACCTAACTGTGAGAAGGGTGTTACGTCTAGAACACAGCCAGTGTTTTGTTACTCAGCTTATACAGCGTTCTGTATTTTGCTGACAAGGGCAGTGAGCCATAGAATGGATGGGATATAATTTTTTTTTATTCCAGAAAAGTTGCTTAATGTTCATAAATAATCTATTCAATCACTTTAGCAAAAGGGAAAAATGTTAAAACGATGGAAAATACCATTCTCCCAGATTTGTCTGTAGTTTTTAAATCACTCTCTAGTCCATTCCTCCTGCTGACATTCAGAGATGATTTTAATTAAGGACCCTTGACAAGGTACCATAGTCATTTAAAATTACTGGCTCAGGAAAATCTTTATAAAGATGGCTTTAAAGAGTTCAGAAATCCCAATAGTTCTCTGTATCAAGAGGGTGCGCCATAAAACTGTAAGTGAGGGCAGGCACTAGCTGAGGTTATAAAGTGTTCTTGCTTTTCTGGTGTGACATTTCATAGATTCCGAGTGGGCCTAGCTCAGCAGCCTAACATAAATCACGGCACGGATCTGAATATTGTGAAACGTGAACGTAGGAGCCTTCTTAGAGGCTCCAGAGTTAAGAGTAATCAGTAAGTATTCTGATAGCGTCATAATTACAGGAGAAAATAGTAATTTTTATAGCAGAGGAGCCCCAAAACCTAATTGCCAGAATGATTATAATAGCTATGAATTAATAGATCAATTGAACTTGGGATGACAGTTTTAACAGCGAGACAGAAGCGTCTTTGTGTTAAAACAATAGTCTAAAAGCATAATCAACACTCTTTTATCATGATAAAAAAAAAACCAAACTCCTCTTAACTTTAAACTAACCAAAATGATTCCAGATTTGGGTTCTCGTTATTCTTTCTTCTGATCAGAAGTCAAGTCCTTGTCTCCTGTGGTCCTTTTCATACTTAGGACCTCTACCTAGAGTATGGATTTGGGGATAAATGTCTCTCCCATAGCAGAATATAAACACCTCCAAAGTGAAAGTTTTGCTGTATTAAGCTATAAGTGTCCTAAATTTCACCAAAATACTGGAAGTGAGCAACTGTGACTTAACTCGAATTCAGTTCAATGAATTGAATGATTTAACCCGTGTGTGACCATTGCTGGATACAGAAAAGGACTAAAATTGGCATGACGTGGTCACAGGCAGCACCGATTTTCCTCTGGGGCTCCATACAAGGGATGAGAGAGAAACTAAGAAACTGGAGTTTATGGAACGGAAAGGCGTGTGTTGTTGACTCCTTGCCTCAAATTCATCTTAAAAACTTATTAAATTCAACTTTATATAATTCACAGGTTTAGAAATTAATTGTATATCAATTGATTAAAATGTTATCCTTGCAGAATTTTCTCTGAAAAGCGGTTGACTATTCCAGAGGACTGTGCAGTAGCCTTCTCCTTACGGGGTCATTCTCAAACACATTAACCAGTTCATGCGTTCATTCCCTTCAACGTTCAAAGACCACTGACTGAGTGGGCGTGACCACCCACAATCTTACACACAGGGGCGCTTTCAGAAAACACAACTTATCTGCACTCTTCCAAAATCACCATCTATTAGTCATTTTTATTGCAGTTCTTTTGAAATTATCATTTAGGAACTTACGGATTTACTAGTTTTTGAGGAAAAGCGCTCCATAATTGTTCCTCCAAGGATATATTTGAAAACTCACTTTCAGGAAAAAGGCACTGATGTAACTTTAGTAAGCAAGTCCCTTCAACGTGGAAACAGACCTTGCAAGATGTTTTGGGTTGCTGCTCTGGGACTCAGCCCGGGAGAAAGGTCTTTCAGCAGGTGCGGTGCGGCTGGAGCTCATTTGAAACCTGAACCTCACATCCACCTCTGTGTGAACATGTGGACCAAGGGAACCCGACAGCCAGAGAGGGACGTGGGGTGTGCAGGAGAGAGAGCAGTACCCCCAGCCCTTCTCCGCTCGCGTTGTTTTCCATGGACCAAAAAGAATTAGGTCACAGTGGAGAGTAGCACTTTGCCAAGTTTCATCTTCAGATCAAAACTGTTTACATCGTGCAAGTGTAAACACACAGGCAAACCTCAGTCCCTCTGATGTGATATGTGAGGGTTTATTATTACACCTATTATTAACATGAGCGCCCTTGGAAACTCAAACCACAGAAGGACTGTGCAATAAACGGTATATTTAGGAAGAGAGACGAATGAAAAAATGAGATGCATCCCTTGGACCACAGCCATTACCTTCGTAACTGTTTTGATGACTGCAAAATTGCCTTCCTGTTCTAAATTATTCCTTCACTGGTTTCTGTTTTTTATAACTTGGCTTTTTAATGGCTTTATTAATTTATATTTTCATAAAAATATACTGCACTTATTTAAAGTAAACTTGTAATCCTTCAGAGCTTTCTATCCATTAGACTTCTTAAAAATTATCCACTCTGCACCGGTTTTCCCTTGGTTAATGCCATTCTCTCCTGTCTTTTTTCATCATGATCCTGAAACAGCAGGCATCATATCCTGAAGGGCATTAAAATATGTGTCTGATACCGAAAATTATGGCTTCCGTTCTGTTTCAGAGCAGGCTGCTCTGTTCCACTGGGGGTCCGGGAGCCATTCCATTGCTCAAAGAATCATAAAGTTTTAGCACTCACAGGAAACCGGTGACATGTCATCCAAACGCCTCATTTCGAAGAAACCTCGAGCTATGCGACTTGCCCAGAGCCACCTACCTGGTTAGGGGACGCTGAGTACCCGGCCAAGGGGCGCTTGCCCTTCCTGGGCTGCTGTCCCCACAGGCTGCAGAAACCACCCTGCATCCAGGAAGGCACAGACCAAACTCACCACCAGGAAACGTGAGCGAGCACCAGAGGCCTCCCGCTTTCACCTTATTAAAAGGTAGTTGACAGTAACGGTCTCCAGGACTCAGAAGCACCATGAACGACACACCAATAGAAGCGAATGCAAAACTATTAGATTCATCCTGAAAGCCTTGCCTGTCTCTGATGTGATTCCCGGGCTTGCCTTTGGGCAAACAAGCTGCTAATACCCTCCTAATATCTAACAGGCGTCCTCCATGGTTCTGTAGGGAGCAATACCCTGATTTTCCGCTCGGCAGTGAATTTCTCCAAATATGGTTTCCTGTCAAAGAATATTCTTTTTTTTTTGAGAGAGAGAGAGAGAGATGGATATGGTATGAACTTCTCAGAGACAAAAGAATCTGTGCTCATTGACCTATGTTTGTCTGTACTGCAGCATCTCTGTCGCATAATTTTTTCCTAGATTTTCACTGGTGTTCGAAATAAACATGAAACATGATTTAGGAATCCCTAACGAACAGGAGAAAGGAATATTATGCTTCCACACACCGTGTTCAATATTCCCAGGATCTCTGCACTGTTCTGATCCTGAATTAATATATCACGTTGGAAAGAGGCATCAGTTAGCAAAATGTAAGCATGATTCTGCCACAAGATCTCACGGTAGGTCCACTTTCAAAATATACACTTTGATTAAAATGTATTTTTAATGTATATATATTCTTTTGTCGTGGTTTTGATATATTGGGGATAAAAGTATGAAGTCTTGTTTGGACAACTCAAAGTGGAAATAATCAGTTCACACAGTGGAAAAAACCCCTGTGAGCCCGAGGTGACAGTAAAATTCCCTGGGGGTGGTTAGCTGCAGGGACGTGCTGACGTGAGGACCCAAAACCGTTTAGTGACGGTATGGTCGCAGAGCACCTTTCAGGATCTTTAATCCCCAAAGTATTGCTTTAAATATGAAACCTCGTATCTTTGCCCTTGCATGACATTTTTTCATATTTAACTGAAGCATTATCCAGAAACAAATTACACGTTGTGAATGACATAAACCTTATAAAATCATTTCAGGTTAACATAGAACATAGGGTTAGCCTAGTAAATGTTCCTCATTCTCTTATTTAAAAAGGATGAATAGACTATTTGAACAATTGAAATAATTTGTCTGTGGTAGCTAATGAAGTTAAAATGTGTATGTAACACTGCCTATTGTAACTTACATCAAATAAGATGAACGTGTTTGAAAAACTAAGGTGTGACCCAGATAGGAAGTGACCGGAGGCCGATCGGCTGAGTGAGGTGTTAGTTTAGCTATAAACGTGGAGAACTTTAAAATAAATTCAGAAGGTCTTATTTTCTTCCTCGTCAGAGTGGGCCCAAGTCAAGGTCCAATTGCACAAATTCCTTTCCTTTCACTGATAAAAGTAAGAAGCGGGGTGCTCTGGGTACCACAAAAGCATCCTAAGCCCCCATGACATGGCCTCTTTGAAGTGTTCCTCTATTTATCTAGTCCTGACGCACAGGAAGCGCTTCCTCAAAGGCCTCCTTTCATGGCCAAGAAACATAAATGTGGGAGTGAAATCTGACCACGGTGAGACTGCTTAGTGGCAGAATCAGATACATCCAGGGGGGTGTGATTTTTAGGTTGTGTCTGTTCCAAGCTGCCCCAATTTTATCCCAGGAAGGGAACAGGGAAAGTTTTTCTTCCAGTTATTTTTTTTTAAGAAAAATCCAAGAGTTATAGATGATCAAGCAAGATGGGATGGAATGAACTTTTGAAAAATGTGCAACAGATCAAAGGACTGTTTGAACAGGATGCCAGCTTCATCTATCAAATGGTTTGTTGGGCAACAATTGGTCCAAATATTTCAGGTGCTGTAAATACCATCATAAAATTAGTTAATTCAACTATTCCGGACACCAACTTCTCAGCACCATTTACGAGGTGGCTTTTCTGATGGGGCTTCTGCAGACTGTGATGATTTGCTGCTACACTGTGATGTTTATGGGCCCAATAAAGAGAAGGTTCTAAAAAGATTATAGGCACTGAAAAAGGAAATATAACCTTTTCTTGGGGAGAATGGAGCAAAACAGACTAAACATTTTTGGAATTTCTTGCCTGCCATGAAGAGGTGATGATTCCCCATAGACATTCTTAGTTGTTTTATGTCCTCTACAAAAATCTTCAAGGGATAGAATAAAAATTCCAGATATAAAGCAAACATCTTCTCTATTCACCGGGACCCTCATGCATCCTGTCAGGACCAGCTGTGTGAAGAAGAGCCCTTCTCCAGCCAGACACGGTGTCTGAACTGGTACACCTTGATTTGGTATCTCTGCAAAAACCCCAGTATCTTCCTTATTTTTAAAATATTTTCTGGAATCGTGAACGTTTTCATTGGAATGAAACAAAAGTGTTATTTACACTTGGATTTTGTCCTAACTATCCAGACTATAGAACCTGACTAGGGATTTGAGGATATTTCTACTCGGATGGGAACACAGTAACGTACAGCATTAGCCAAGTTAATGCAAAGTGAGTGGCCTTTGCTTTGGAAGAGTATTTCGGAAAGGCCCTTCTTGGACTTCATTAGGAAAAAATAAATAAAATTCAAGAAGTTAATTATGTCAATATTTGGCATTGGATAAGTTGGTTCTGGTTTGTTTTACAAGAGTTCTGTGGTTGAACTATGTCCTGATTTCCCGTGTTAGATGATCTTCCAATAAGTGGATGGGAGGAAAGATCTCCGGGGGTGGATTTGCCCCACACCCTGCAGAAAGAGCCTCTAAATTTACGTAACTCTTTCCCAAATAACATTCATCTGCTCTGCTCCAGGACCGACATTCAATTAATTGCATTTTTGGGTACTCCAATGCTCCTGATTTAAGCAAAGCTTAATACCTAGTAGATGCTGAGTGCGTGTGTGGTTAGGCGTTGCTTACCATCTGCTGTCCGAGCTCACCTACTTAACTGTTCCACTGTCGCTTAACTTCCCTTTTTACGTAGGGATGCTATGGCGATAAGAAAATATCTGTGTTTAAATAAGAATAAAACAGCTCTTCCAATAAGTCAAAATAAAATAGTAACTTGAAGTAATAAGTTACTGTGACACAGATTAATTATAATGGTTATCTTTATTAACGGTGCATAAAATAATGTTAGATCTTACAAGTCACAGTGAAGTATATTGGGGGAAATACGATATGTCTTCTGGATTAAAATATTTAATAACAAATATAGATGTGATATTAGCCTATAAATAATTCCACCATCTCGTCAGAATTTTTCTTTTTAACATTTTAACGTTGTTCACTTTATGTGTCACAGCATGACATGCCCAAAATCGTTTCGATTCGTATTTGCTCTCATAAACTTATTCATATGAGATTAGACAAGAAAGGCAGAGAGGGAATACGGCATGATCAATAACGCTGACGTGGAGAAATATTAAGGTTACAGGCAATTGAACACATGAGGGAAATGACTGTGTAATTTTTGTGTTGATGGCCTGTTCATCCCCTTCAATCCATGCTCTTTGCTGCTCTTTGACGGGTTAAGGGGTTGGCCCTCTACTGTGTCAGGCTGTCACTTACCTGGAGGGATTCCCTGGAGGTCAGCTGGGACCCTCTGGGGCAACAAGAGCTGCAGGAGTCTCTGCAGGAAGAGGAGACAGGTGCCTCTGAGCTTGGAAGGCACAGCCCCAGACAGCATGGGAGCAGAGGGCGGACGGCGGGAGCAGAGGGGACTGAGACGTTTAATGAGGAGAAGAGTCCTGCTCAGAAGGAGAGTGGCTGGAGAGGCGCTGTAGTTCAGGAAAATCTCTGCTTTTAACAGTTAATTAGTAAGATGCCAAGTCCGCCCCCCTCCCCCTTCCTCCCTCCCCTCCCCCTCCTTCTGCCCCTTTTCTTCCTTTTTTCTTTTAACTAATTCATTAACAGTTTAAATAGAAATGGAATAAAATAATGGCCCTAAACACCACATTTTTGTACAAGGGATCAGTACAAAAAGTCCATGCTCTTTCAGTGTCCTTCCTGGGGAGACGTCCCCAAATCCTCATCTGCCTGCATCTTCCCAGTTTAGGGTGTGATGACGTCTGCCCTGTTTTTCCTTTACAGAACGGTTGAGGCCTTGACTGGTGACTTTTGGAGAACGAGCCCCGGTCTCTGTCTCCCCCTAATCTTCCTGGGCCTGTGCAGTGAGAAGGGGCTGCCCTGGCCCCATACCCTGCAGGGTCCCGCCCAGCCCGACCACCCGATCCAGGGGTCTATGAAGCATTTGGACCCCAGGCCTGCACCGAGCTCGGGAGAAAGTGCGTCTCCCCTGTAACTCACGTGCGCCTTGCCTGGGATGCCGCGTCTCCCCCTTAAGGTTGTTCAAGCCCCTCTGAGGCTGGGACGCTGCCGAGAGAGCACAGTCCAGAGACCTGGGTCAGCGGTCCTCTGCTGGCCCCTCCACGCCCACCCCCAGGCCACCACTCAGAGCGCACAGTCCTGCCCACTGCTGTCAGTCAGATGACTCACTCCCCTGGACCCCTGGAGGGCGCCTCCTCAGCCTGTCCACCGGGCTGCTCTTTGCTCTTCCTTCTTCCTGTCTTAATCCTAATCCTCTTCAGTCTCTCCATCCCGAACTGAAGCTGCCCTCCATCTCCCAGCCTCTGATGCTCCCCACTGGGTTCTCCAGCTGCCTGGTGATGCTGGGTCTGAAGGATGAGAGCGAGGTGTGTCTGGGGGGTGGGGACCATTCGTCGCCCTGATGGACACGGACGTTATCGTGGAGCCTGGGCCGATGGAGGCGTACGATGCCCTTTGCCCCTCTGGAGCGGGTACCTCATTGGGGGGACGTTGCACCAGCCCCATCCTCTGAGTCCTGCTCACCCTGGAGGAGCCACGTTGCCTTTCTGGGTCACAGTTCACGCCTCCAGGAAAGGACCACCTTTCCACCGGAAGCCACGGAGGCAGGCGCGGGTGCAGGGGAATAATTCATGGCGGGGAGGAGGGCTGCAGAGAAGATTCCCTTCAGGGAGGACGGAGGGCAGGGCTGCAGGGACTCCCAGTGCTGTCCCAGCATCTGCAGGCCTCTGAGAGGGGACCCCCTTGCTCGGCTCTGCCCACCCTGAGCCCCCTGAGCAGGGCCACCTGCTTGGAAGCCCTGTCCGCCCCTCGTGCCACTCCTGTGACCCTGCCCTGCCCTTTACATGTGAGTGTGTGAGGGTCTCGAGCCCCAGGATGCAGGGAAAGCTCAGGAAGTTTGGTGGGAAGGTTTGCAGAGGCCAAGGAAGCAATTCCACATCATTTGATGTTCATTTCATTAAACTTAAGATAAACTAGCACTGAAGAAGGTTTCCTGTTTCCAGGCAAGTCGGACCATGAACCCGCCAGCATATGCATGTGAAGCTGTGCTCCAGGCTGGCTCTAGGCCAGCTGCAGCATCAAACCCATCCCGGCAGCCCTTTCACTTGGTATTTGGCTAATGGTCTAGCTCCACCTCTCTACCTAAGACCCACATGTCCCAATCCCAGGCATTAACTCATTTCGTCTTTCTTCCCTCAGACCGTGTTTGCTGCTGAAACAAAGCCCCCATCCTGTTCCCACTAGAAGGAGCCAGAGTTTCTTTCCCTAAAACCGTCAGATAAAGAGTTTCCTAAACAAGGGCGATTACGTTGGACTGGTGGTCCCTCGTGGAAATCTCTACTTACAGCCTTTCCCCGAAGCAGGCTGTGAGCCTGGGAGCTGCCCCAGCCTCATCCCCTGCCCGTCCTGGTCTCAGGGCAGGTCCCACCCCGTGTCAGTGTCTGGGCCGCGTGTGATGATGTGCCTCTCCTGCATCTTCCCCCCAAACCCCAGTCGTATTTCCACAAGGAACCACCTGTAGACCCTTCTCTATTCAGAGCCCTTATCTGTTGTTACAGTTTATAATCTCTAAGAATGCCCTAATTTCTATCATTCTCTAAGCCTGTCATCACGGCTGAGACAGGCTTATCCCTCTGAACAGATGAGATTAGTCAATCATGGTAAAGTCAAAAGGGGGATTATAATGCTTGTAATACACTGAGTCAAATTAAATGTGTTTTGTTTGTACATCAGAAGATGCGTTGCTGAGGCCAGAGCATCTTCCACTGGGTATAATAAATTGCCAATAAAACACAAGTGCGTAGGGAAAAGCCCTCCAACACAGGAAGAACAAAGTAAAGGTGGTCTTTTTTTTCTTATCTGTTCAAAGTAGTAAATGGGATCTGAATTCCACGGATGCCTCTCATTTTTAATGTCCAGTGGGGACTGAAGCACAGGAAAGCTCTACTCTGAATGGTTAGTTCCAACGGTCCGTCTGATGCTACTTCTGACTCAGCACCCCGTGTATATGCAGCCCTCACTTGGAAACCCTGGTCCTTAGCAGACCTCCAATGAGTGTCAGGAGACCCCTGGACCCTCAAAAACAGAATCTCTTCCCCAGACATTTCTCAGTCCTCCTCTGCTCCCTCAGCCTCTCTACTTCTCAACGCTGTCGCCCAAACGATTTGGATAAAAGAAAATAAGTGCCTGTCTTTGAAAATCCTATTAAGAATTCCCCAGGAAATCAGACAGCCTGGGAGGCGTCAACAGACAGACGGGGTGGCGCTGGGAGAGTCTTCAGGGCCCAGCGCTGGACTGTTATTCTAGGCACTTAGTAGCACTGGCCAAAGTAGACAGAACCTTTGAAAGGGCACTCATTAGTAAATTCCACGGCTGTGCTCTTTCCCTTGGGATTTGGTGGGGAGTCTGCTGGTGAGCACGGCCCCCTGGACGTCGTCCCCTTGTCCCACCAGGGCAGGCTCACGGGTGTGGGGAGGAGGGGTGTGGGGAGGGGGGCGGGGCGTGGGGAGGCCAGCACGCGCCTCTGAGACAGAGAATGTGGCCTTTCCCCTAAGGAGAAGGAGTTCTCTGTGCAATGGCGCCAGAATTTTCCTTTTTACTTGGAAACCCTGCCGTGGTCTGAAACAGGGCGGTGCTCCCAGGGGGAGCTCTAGGAAGTGCAAAGAGCCTCACCCTCACCCACACGAGAGCACAGCTGGAAGATGGGCAAACTTACAATTGTTACTCTGAATCCGGAAGAGCTAATGCCATAACACAGTCAACCAACTGGACATCCAGGCAAGGAAAGACGGAAACACTCGCCTACGGGCCTGGGCAGGTGGAGCCGGACACGGGCTAGAAGAATCCAGGGGCGTTTCTGGTGGAGCAGCTGAGGCTGAGCATCAGTGGCACCCACATCTGTCCACAGATTCCCCTCCACGTGCTCCCTGGGGGCTCCAGAGAAGACGGGGGCAGCCTCCTCGTGACACACGACTGGGAGAGGGAACCCTCGTCCCCTTTGGGAAAGGCACACAGGGCCACCTGGACACTGTTGGCCCATCTGTCCTTCAGATCAGAGCTTTAAACCGCTGGGGAAGGCCAGGAGACACAGTCACTCTTGGGACACTGGTAACACCCCTGCAGATGGGACAGGGGAAACACGAAAACACCTACCCCTGTTTAAGGCAAAAACAGTAGCAATAAAAAGTATGTCTCTGTACCACAGGCAGAAGTAGAATAAATTTTAAAAAGCACAAATGATTGATGGCCGGAGAGTCAAGTGTATGGTGTGGTAACATCCACACGCTACATGCCAGGTACTAGTATGTTACTGGGGGTAGATTCTGATTAATTAAAGATGTTTAGTGCAAACACTAGAGCAAATAATAAACACATTACAAGATGAGGTACAGCTAATATCAATGCTGAAACCACAGTGAAGATATAATGGAATGATGAAAATATTTCATTAATCCAAATGAAAACAGAATAAAGGGAAAAAAGGAAACAAAGATCAGATGAACCAAATAGAAATAGCTATAGCAAGATGGTAGATTTTATCCCACTATATCAATAATTACGTTAAAGTAAAACAGTCTAAATATATCAATTAATAGAGTATATCACATTGGTTATAAAGCAAGACCCAATTATATGCTATCTACAAGAAATCTACTTTAATATAAAGACAAAGATAGGTTAAAAGTGAAAGGATAGGAAATTGTACACCATACAACACTAATAAAGAAAGCTGAAATAGCTAAATTAATATCAGACAAAGTAGGTGTCAGGACAAGAGTATTACTGGTGATAAAGAAGGGATGTTACCTAACGGTGAAAGGGTCAATTCTCCAAGAAGACATACATAAAAATCCTAATGGTTTGTGGAAATAAAAATAGAGCTTCAAAATACTTGAAGCAAAACTGATAGAAGTCCAACAAGAAATAGGTAAATTCACAGTTGTGAGGGAGGGCTTCCACACTCCTCTCTTAACTGAATAGAAACCCATCCATCAACAAAATGAACAACATTACCAGCCAATGAGATTTAACGGCTATTCATGGAACGCGCCACCCAAAACAGCAGAGCAGCATTCTTCTCATGCGCATACGTGTACCCCACAGGCCATTTTCTGGCCTATCAAACAAATCTTAATAATTTTAGAATTTAAATCATACAAAGTATGTTCTTTGATCACAATGTAGTTAAATTATAAATCAGTAAATAGTGATCTCTGGAAAATGCTGAAATGTGTGGAAATTAAATAACACACTTCTAAATAACCCACAGGTCAAAGAATAAATCAAAAGAAAAATTACAAAATATTTTGATCTGAATGAAAATTAAAACACAACACATCGAATTTCTAAAGGAGGTTGCTAAGGCATATCTTTGGGAAAAATTGCTAACCAACCATGAAAACACAAGGTTTCATAAAAAAAAAATTGATAACCACATACACTTATATTAGAAAAGAATAAATGTCTCAAACCAGTAACCTGAGCTTCTACTTTAAGAAATTAGAAAAAGAGGAGAAAACAAAATATGAAGTCAACAGAATAATAGAATTAATAAAGAGCAACGTGAAAAAAAAATAAAGTAGAACAGAAAAGCAAAAAGAAAATCAAAGGAACCAAAAACTCTTTCTTTGAGAAGATCATGAAAATTGCTAAACCTCCATGCAGATTAACTGGGGAAAAAAGGGAAAGGCACAAGTGACCAGAATCATAAATAATAGCGGTGACATCACTGCAGTTTCTAGTCATCAGATAAAGGCAGCAATATGAATAACTCCAGACCAATCCATGTGACAGCTGAGATGGAATGGACACACGCTTCATGCAAGAAAAAAAATGGAATGGATAATCTGAATAGCTCTATATGTATTAAAAATTAAATTATAGTTTATAGCCTTCTCCCCAGAAAAATTCCAGGCTCAGATGAATTCACTGATGAATGCTGCCAAACATTTAAGGAATAAATAATACCAAGTTTAGCAAACTCTTCCAGAAAATTAAAGAGGAGGGAATATTTTTGTAGCCATTCTATGAAACCAGGATTACCACATAGCAAAAACAGACACGTGTATGACAGGAAAACTATAGACCAATATTCGTCATGAATACGATTGTAAAAGTTCTAAATAAAATCTTAGAAAGTTGACTCCAGCAGTATCTAAAAATGGATAATAATACAACATGACCAATTAGAGTTTATCCCAAGAATGCAAGTTTGGTTTCACAGTCAAAGAGCAATCTATGTGATTTACCACATTAACAAATTAAAAAGAAAAACAAGATGGTCCTCTCTAGAGAAGCAGAGATACTATTTGACAGAATCCAATATTAGTTCAGTTGGAAGGGAACTTCCCCAGCCTGACCAAGGACGACTATGAAAACCCTACAGCCGCCCTCACCCCCGGTGGTGCGAGGCTGTTTCTTCGTGTGTGCCGCCCAGGAAGGCTCACAAAGGAATCCTTCCAGCAAGAGGCCTCACAGTGCCTGTGGATTTGTGGTATTTCCTGCTACATCTGCATTTATGTCGGGCAGGATGTAACAACCAAGCAGGCTCTGCTGGTAAATGATTAGCACATTAGTATACTAGGCCTAGCACACGAGGTCTTACTAGTTTATTTTTTTAAACTATATCCATCAGGACCATTTGCACATCAAAACTATGTTTAAAGAAAATGTAATTTACCTTCAGAACAGGAGAGTAAACATAAGCATTATATATCACTGCCAAATTGAATACAAAACATCTTGATATGCTAAGAATTCCTAATGAGCAGAGAGGCTATCGGCTAAATAAACAACTTAAAAGACACTTTGCAATACTGGGAAGAGCGTGGGCTCTTGTGTGAGACAGACAGTCCTACTCTCTGAGACAGGGCTCTCATTTTTAAAGTGAGATTTAAAAAAAAAAAAAGCCCATCAGTGTTCACAGGGATGTATGTGGAATTCTCAGCAAATAAGGCCCAATAGATACCCTGATACTGTTGATAAACATTATCTGGTTTGTCCCAGGCCTGGCTGTGTCACCCAGTTAAGCCCCACTTCAGGACACACAAATATTTAAGTTTAAATTTTAAAAATAAATAAATGGGAAATAATTGTTTACCTTACAAAATTGATGTTTATGAGCAGTTTTGATAATGGAGCATTATTTAATTACAGGGCTGCATAAATCACATCCAGAGAGTTCACGTACTTGACACTGCTTTGAAAACGATATGCTTCATCATCAATTAGCAAATCTGTTTTGTAGGCTGAGTTATGTTAAAATTTGCATAAACTGAGTTCTTGGTGGGAGTGACAGGGTGTTTGTTCTCGATATAAAATCAGCACAGTCAGGTGGAGAGCACCCTTCTCAGAGAGTCTGCCCTGATGAAGGTCCCGCCCTCCTCTGATGTCCTTGGACATCGGGCCTCAAGCAGACGATGTGGAGGGACTGAGGACCATTGCTGTTCATCCCTCTGGGACATGCTTGATACTTTGGCAATTCCAGATGGAGTGGAAGGTAATGATTTAGTTACAACTTTCCATTCAGGCTCCATTTAATCCTTTCAAAATGCAGTTTAAGCACGTGTGTTCTCAGTCGAAATGAACCATTTCCAGTGTACATTTTGTTAAACTGTAAGAGCTTTCTAATTTAAAAGCTTAAAATATAATCTTTTTTATATAATATAATCCGCCTGCTTGATTACAACAGGTTTATCTGAGAAGGGAAGGGATTGTAATTTCCATCAAGAGTCTGTGAGATACAAACAGCCTTTCAAGACACCCAGGCCTCGTAAGGCAGCACCCTTTCTCCATCAGCAGAGCCTTGCGGGGTTGTTCAGCGTTGGGCACTGCCCGGGATGGAGTCTTTCCTGTGCTCACACGCTCACATGCTAAGCAATTGTCCAGTGAGTTGCAGAGGAATAACGGCAAAGTCTCAGTAAACCCCATCCCTGGAGTTTTCATCGGTAGCTTAGTGAACTGAGCCAGAACACTCCCCTACACGAGTTTCTGGATTAAGAATTGATGATGGGTGAAAGCGTTAGGATAAAATAATGTGACACCGGAATGCATTTTCTAGACGCTGCTTCTTTAAGCTCCAACACGAAAGCCAAAATAAAAAGTATTTCTTAAAAATACTGTTTACTTGTAAAATTTCTTTTTTTTGGTTTGGATTTATTTCTGACTTGCAACCAAGGAATTAAATTGTCCTTCAGAAAATGGGACTCCCGTCACCGATGAGCACAGCCCCATTCCTTGGGTAGCTGTACACAGAGAAAAAGCTGAAAGTAATCCTGGTGTTTCTGCTCAAGATGTCAGCTTAGAAGTCACTAAATCAGTGCAGCTGAGATACAATCTAGGAACAGTCTAGCCAAGACCTAAATACGCATGTCCTGTTGAAGGATCACGTGCATTCAAAACCAAAAGGTGTCTCGTGCTGCTACTGGTGTCAGAGGGACCCAGGCAGGTGTGACAACCTGGCTTCGAATTTATTGATCGGTGCATTTATGGATCCCTTTATTCTCCCACTCGTGAGATCGTCTGAGCATCTCCTACGCACCAGACTAGAACAGGCATTGGATATACAGATGGCCCCAAACTCACCACCAGAACCTTTGTTTCTACATCTTGAACAAACAAACCAGACAGCAAGGCTCAAACTCACGAGTTCTGGGCTGCGGGGCTGGGATGGCCGTCTGTCCTGGAGCTCAGAACCAAGCTGTCTGTTTCCAGCACAGGAAGACACCGCAGCTCAGAAAGACCTGTCTGTCCTTCCTCCCGGCCCCTCCTCCGTCCTGTTGTGTCGTTTTGAAAAACGCTTTACATCATTTTGATGTAAACTTCTCTTCAAGTTCCGACTATCAGAAAAAGTACTGTACCAGGACCCAGGGTAAGTTCACCAGGGAGGTTAAGTGCTGATAAGGAATAAGAAATTATCTTCGAGGAACAATAAAACCAGTGCTAAAAACAGTGAAGGGAATGGCCACTGTCCAAACATTCTTTTAAAAATAGTTTCCCTTCTAACAGACATGTCTTAGTATAGTACTTACTCTGTGTAAGAAAAAGCATTAAAAAATTAGTGTAGTTGTAAGGCTATGATAAAGTTAATTTTTAATATTTTCCTATATAATCCATGGGGGATATATTCTTCTACATATTCCATATCTTGATATGTCGAATACATTTTGTAATGAAAGAAATGCAAAAAACTACCGATCACCACCAAGAAAACCAAGTTCAGTTCAGAGAAAGCAGATTCTCTGTTGCTGCGTCTCCAGCACGGGATCTGTCTTTCTGCAGAGCTTTTTGCTCCGCCGTGAGAACAGGGCCAGAGCCAGGCCCGTCTGGACTCGCCAGGCCGCTGGAGGGACGCTAACAGTCTGGACGGCTCTCCTGAGCCCATAAACCGCCTCTGAACCTTCTTTTCTTTTTTCTCTTTTGCAGACTGCAGGGACCTCTAATAAAGGCAGAAGAAGACAAACGCGCTTCTGTTGTTTGCTAAGTAAACCGCACAAGGATGAGCGAACAGGAGAGAGAGCCAGGGACCCACCGCGCCTCACGGCCCTCCGCCAGCATCCAGAGGGGGTCCCAGGCCGTCCCAGCCCCGTAGTCAAGCTCAGGTGCGCTGAGGCCTTTCTCCTCCACGACGGATGCTCGGAATGTGCGCCTTCGGCCACGAGGAGGCTGGAGCGGAGTGTGGCCCTTGGAGGCAACTCCACCTCTGTTCCTGCTCTGCCTTTAAAAAGGACCCTGCGTGCTGCGGAATTATCTTACCAATCAAAGGCCTGAGATGCGTCTCCAAGACTGCTAACGGCACGCGTTTAAAACATTCCCTATTTTCAACGGTGCTATCTGCTATTTAGGGGCTACACAATGGTCTATTTATTTGCTGTTAGCCCACTGATCTTCTGAAAATGTGTACCTGCTTTAAGATACACTAGGAACAGCAGACTCCCTGGTACTTTTAAGCACCAAGGTTTCAGAACACCAGCGGCTGGGAAGGTTTCAACTGATTACTGTATTGACAAATGATCTTTAGAAATTTTTTCAGCAAATGACCCTTCCCAAACTGCTTAATTCACATGCAACATCACTAAAGGAATTTGGTTGGGGGATTTCTTTCAGATTAAATATCGAAAATTTGTTCTTCAATGCATCTTCTCCAGACCCACAAAACTGACGAAATCACAGAATGATTTCTGAGAATAAGGTATTTTCCAAATCTGATCATTTAAACACAATTTCGTCTGGGGGCAATCCAGGGTTGTAATAAGATGCTTTCTTTAATAATCCTTTCTCCTCTCTAGTTAATATGTTTTCTAATGCTTAATTTGACTGATCTTAGCTTTAATGTTTTTTACTCTTACTCTGAGGACCGTCTGCACTTTCTCTCTAAAGGGAAAAAAAAAACCCTGCGTGCTGTCTTTCTAGGTGCTGTTAGTCTGGAGAATTCGAGGGTGCGGGGCCCAGCAAAGTGGACTGGTGTTTCCGCTGGATTCCAAGTCTGCCTCCTTTTCAGATGCATTTGTCAAGTTGATTCACTTCGGGAATTCATGCTGCTCAAAGTAACTGAAACAGTGAATGTTTTGACCGTTCTGATGCAGAAATCTGGGAAAACAGTCATCACAGTCGGGGACAGAGGTGTGAAACCCCCCCGGCAGGCTTTGCGCGGGGTAATAAAGATGCAGAAAGCTGTGAAAGCAGGTGACTTAGAGGCAGGCAGGTGCTTGAGCACTGCTGCTATTTTAAAATCTGACATTATTTTCAGTATTTATTTTAAATCTCAATGCTTGAATTGATTTAAGAAGGTCAAAGAATGTGCTCTTTTTTTTCCCCCTCAGGCAGGGAGAATTGGGATGACTCTAAAATATAAAGGAAGGAAGAATTGTCTGTGGTTGACTTTCAAAGGAGCAGGTGGCCACCTGCACCGTCCACAGAGCAACTACTGAGGCCAATTCTGAACATCAAGAACAAGCAAAAAAAAAAAAAGAAAGAAAAAGAAAACAGAAATGAAAATATGTCTGTGTGCATGTGTCTTCTTCCCTTGCTGTGTTGTTTCCCCAGCTTCCAGAACTGTCCCCCCAAGTCCCGCTGGCTGTGCAGGCCACGTCACTAGGGCTGCAGAGACCCCCAGATTCATAGCCATCCTGTATGTGAACCGAGGGGTGCGCTCTTACTGCTTGTCAAAACAATCCTGAAATCCCATTTTCCTTTAATAAAGTATAGTTTTGTCCTCCAGATGCACGCGTGAACAAGATGTCATCCCCTGTTTTGGTTCCGGAATGCACCCCGCTGATGTCCTCAGGCAGCAGGAAAATTACCTTATTGAAACATATTGCTGGAAGCGACTGCAGGCCACAGTTTGCATCGATATTACACACATGACATATTCAGAGAACTTCGAGTAAGACCATGAATATCAAGTGATTGAAAAGATTATACAGGCTCGGGGATTTTTCTCGGGGTAGAAAAGGTTGTGGTTCTCGATGAGTGTCTTTCAGATCAATATCATTATTTCATAAAAACGTGTCACAAAATAGTTTACTTCACGGCATCTCCACACGCCTGCTTTTCCACGGCTCCACGGCCCGGCTGGAATTGCCTGCCGTGCTTGGCTGTAGTTGTGTGGACAGTTGTGCCTCTGTATTTCCTGATTTCCCACAAATACATGCGTGTTGTTCCTCCTCAGTACAGCCAGGCGTCCGAGGAAACCCCACATAGATGTGTCGGGAGAATGGGTGAGTTACGCTTGCCAGTATCCTGCACCAACTGAGGTGTGGACCTGCCCGAGCACACATGCACACAGGAACACGCAGAAGTGTGCCGACTCCCTGTGAACTATCCAGTTGCTGAAGCTGTAGGCAGAGGCTGAAGTTGGCAGTGAGAGGTGTTGGGCACCCCCCGATGAGCTTAGCTCCTCGAGGCTCGGCTGTAGCTGCAGGTAACCCCCTGCACCCCACCACACATACCTCAGAGGCCTGGCCCGTGTCCCCACTGAGAGAGCAGAGCTGTGCTGTCACCCCTGCTGGTCCGGGAGCCCAGGGAGCCAGGGGTGGAGTGAGCATTCTCCAGGGAAGCGGGAACATTGGGAAACAGCTCCTAAGAGGCCTTGGCCGAGACGCACAGCCACGGCCCGGGGTCAGCACCGCGGCTGCGCTTCAGCTGCAGTCTCGTGTCACGATGAGATCATTTCGTGTCCAAATCGATCTTTAGTCCACCTCTCAGTGGATGAAGCCACATCAGTGTACAAATACCAGTTCTGGGTAAATAGCTATTCTTTTACCAGAAAGAACCAAGCAGTGGTTATCTTCATCTCAACACACAACTTTTTTTTTTTTTAATTAAAAAAGCACAAATACTGTTCTACAAAAATCCACCATTATTTGTTCTGTCTGAGCAGCATTGTTCACACCAATTATTTAAAGCAGACAAATGAAAGGTTCAAAACAGAAATTGTTCAGTGGAAGCAGGGGTCCTGTTCTAAGCCCTGCTGCCCTGTATCTGGCCAGCGGTACTTGTCCAGAGCTCGCGCCATCCTTTCCCCAGCGACCCCATGCTGGGGGTGGAGGGGACCCGACAGGAAACCTTCCAGAATGGGAGCTCTTGTCCCCTCAGATGATAGTCTCAGGTTTTGAAGACAGTTGCCACTCTCTATTTTTCATAGACAGATTTCACTTTCTACAGATTTCTCACAGATTTTCACTTCCTATCTCTTTTTCCATTTTGTCTCTCTTTCATTCATCTACCTCCAGCTCGTTTCTTTCTTTTTTCATTAATTTTGGCCACCAGGACGAGAGCCGTCCTCTGCTCCCTCCATGGCCACAGTAAAGAGCCTTGGGCAGTAGGCCTGGCCATCACGCTGTGAAAGAGGCCAGCAGAGATCAGGATTCAAAATACCAGAAACGGGCAGCCCATCCTCGGCTCACCACAGGGCATGCCGTTTCAATGATGAGCAGAGAATTTTCCTTTTAGGAAAATAACCAGATTGCAAATTTTACTGAAACATTACATACTTGCTTTTGTGCTGTGCTCCTTTAGTCCATTATACTAACTGGCTCTGAAAGAAAGCTACCGCTACCAGGAGTGTTTCACAAAACCCTGTCACCACCAAGCATCTGTGTCCTAGGGAACCTTCCAGACCACACTCTCAGCACTTCCTGTACATCCTTGACATCCCCTGCTGCTCAGACACATCTTTACCCTGCGTGGGAATGATCCTTCTGGAACTCTTGCATAAAGATCTGTGCAAGTAGCTGGGAACTGCATGAGAACAAACAGCTTAGATCTGGTGACACATGACTCTCTAGAAACGGGAACATCTTATGTACAGGACGTCCAGCCGCCCTGAAGACTGAGTCCCTTTCTCGGATGAAATTCTAGGGCAAAGAAAGCTGACCAGGGACCACATGGCTCATTCACTGCAGGATCAGTCGAGGTGCCTACAGCCACAGATGTGGAAACGCCTCCCCTTATAAAAGCGGGTTCTTCTCTGTGTTTGCTCTCGTTTAAGTGTGTACATCACTGAGCATTGTCTGCTCGCCGTGTGTTTGTTATTCTGTTCTGTTCACTTTATATAAAGGAAAATGCCCTCCCTTACTTCCCCTGATTCTGAGAGATCAATGCGTTTCATGGCAATTTTATTACATCAGTGTTTATAGAGGTAAATCATTCTAGCTTGTCCCTTCCCCCAGAGGATGTGTCTGTGGACCCTTGGATCGTATTAAGTCCCAGCATAAATAGAGATGGTATCACCTTGCATGTTCTTCCTGTAGTAAACGTTGGAGCTGGCCCAGGGCCCACACCAACATGGCAGGCTTGGCCCCAGTGAGAGCACATCTCTGTGGACTCGGCACTCTTGTCCTCTTCTCTACTTTGTTCTGAATATTTTTGGTCCAAATCCTGTGTTTATCGGGGGGTGGGGGGTGATTGAACACTCAAGCGCAGTATTATCCTTCCCATCCCCAGTAGCCCTATTCATGTGAACTGGTCACCAGGCATGGTCACGGCAACAACGCCTGCTGTGTCTCTGCTTTTCAATGTGGTCCCTCCCTCCCACCCCAACACTGCACACGATTGGGCCGTGAAGCACCGTCTGACACCACACTCTGTCCTGCTTCTACCTCCTTCGTGGCGTCATCCCGAGGACACTCGAAGCCGGTGCTGCCCCGGGAAACGGAGCTTGGAGACCAGCGCACACGTCTCTGGTCCATGAACACTGTACGAACTTTGAGAGATGTTTGTGGAGCTCCCCTCACCAGTGGGCATTACACCCCGGGCACCCAGAGCTACTGTTGGGCCCTAGAGGCACAGAGAGCCTGTGCTGCTCTGGACGAGGTGCGATCTGATGTGTGTCACTGGGGGTGAGGGCGAGGAAGGACGCCCCATGGGGGACGTGGAGGGGCACGGGGGCTGACGATAGGGCGACAGCGCATTACAAGTCCAAGGTTGGCTACGCAGAAATCCTCCAACCTCAGGGGGGCAAGTGCAATGTACGGAGGAGAGGGGAGGTGGCCCACAGGATGGAGGGGGCAGAGCTCGCCCTGCAGACGCCCCTCCCCAAGGCCACCAGCAGCCCTTCTCTAGGGAACCGAAGGATGGTTCAAGCAGCGGGACCCTCGCAGTAGGAGCCGGCCACATGGGCGACGTCAGGAAATTTTACGGCAAAATATCCTTTTTTTTTCTTATTTGAAAAGACAAATTATTAGCATTTTTAAACAATTTCAATATGTTTAATGGCTGCGAGTTAAACTCAAACTGTTCCGCTCCCTGAATAAAATGCGAGGTCTGTAAACAGGAATCTTAAGTTACCCCAAGAGTACACTCATTTGAAATTTTACTTGAAAGCGGGATGTACGTTTATTACAATTTCAAACAAAATGCTAATGCCATTAAACAAATGAGGTTTAGGCAAATTAACTGCATTTTAATATTCTGAAAGCCTATGATATAGGACATTGTGTTACGAAACATTGGCCAGAAGTATCCGTTGCAAGTGGGGTTTTCATTGCTGTGAATCTCAGGAGAATATTTGTAATTAGTATCATTTGCCTAATACTTCAGGTTAATTAGAATATTTAATTGAATAGCTGTAATCTTCAGAGATGACTATATTATGATCAAATTAGCACCATCCCGACGCATGCTGATCGCAGGACGGCAGCCTGGCTCACTTCTGCTAGCTACGCGGCTCTCTGGAGCGTTCAACAACATAAGAAAAAATCTGTTTCTTACACTTTTGAATTTTAATGATCCATTTGAACTCTGCCATCAACATTTAATTATTCCGGAAAAAAAAAAGTCCCAACCCTGACTCCCATATGGCATGTTGGCAAATACACTTGCCCAACAGAGGCGCCTGCACCTCTTCTGGCAGCTCTGTGGAGAGATTTAACACAGACTTTTCCCCTGAATACGAGCCCTTTTTTTAAATCGTGTTTGCAAATACAGACCAGATGAAGCTTTATTGAAGAGGTTACTAGGATACTATTGAGACACTGTTAGGAACAGCTGAATCGAGTTTGAGGATGTGACAATGGATTTGATCCTGCAGTGTCTCTGCCGGACTTTCTGTACTGTGTGCAGAGGGTCTGGGGAATCAGGTGCCTGGTTGGCTAAACCTTGTTTGCCAAAAGCGCCTTTTGGGGGGAAGACGTGGGGGCAGGATGGGGGAGGTGTTCAAACAAAAGTCTTCATCCTGGCTTGAGAGAGAGGGTCTCTGACTGACAAAGTTGTTGGATGTAATCTACATATACCTGTACGTGTCCACACAAACAGTGCGCACGGTGCCTATGCTTCAAACGTCTTGAGGATTTAATCATCATGATGGAGGGATTCAGGAGGTGCAGAAACACATCTAGGGAGACAACTAGAGTTTGGGAAAATAGCATTCCAACCCCAGTGACGCCTTCTGCAGGCTGGAGATGCCCTCTGAGCACATTATGAAATGACGTGGAGGGAGAGCTGCCATCCAGGACATGGCTGATCCACAGACACATCAGAATCCCAGAGGGTGGGTTTCCCCAAGGGCCAGAGCTCCCAAGGTTAGTTCCACGCAATAATCCAAAAAAAAGTTCAGAAAGGAAAGTGATTTAAATGTTGGAACAGCTCCTCGTGACATAAATCATCATTAGGTTTCCGCTCCTTGCAAATTGCTTATGTCATAAACACTAACCCTCTTCACTGGGGAGACGGTCTGGAGGAAGGGGTTGGAATAAACTTCCACGGAGCAAAACAATTACTTAGGTTGCATGACCACCATCAGGTTTTTTTTTCCCCTAGATAATATTTGTTATCCTTTTCGCAAGGACTGCACATCTTTAGAGAATTCCAGAGGAACACCCCCAAAACACATGAAGGCGAGCTTTTAAAATAGATATTGTCTTTTGTTTTGAAAGAGAGAGAGGAGCTGAACATAGGGAACTGATTTTAGCCGTGCCGGTAAGTAACGTAAAGACAAGAGTTAACAAGGGGCACATGTCATAATACAAATTTTCGTTTTGATTTGCTGACAAGAGTTAAAATTGCACGCCTGTAACTCACAGTACTGGAAAAGTAGAGCGCATTGGCACGTGAACAGTCAACAATATGATGGATCTGAGTGGTGTTCACATACAAATACTGAGTGACGTCTTCAGCAAAATTCTTGAAGATGTACTTGGCTGATAATTGAGGCTATGGAAAAAGTAAGAGTCATAAAACCTGGAAAGTCTTTAACGAAAGGGGAAGAACAGTACAACGCGAGTCGGAGGAGATCATCGCGGAGTGTAAATAGTCTTAATACGAGCTGAGGTCGATGAGCTTTCTGGCGGTGAGACGAGACAGCCAGGGACTGGTCCCGGGCTCACTCTGATGGGTTTGGGACCACGGCTAACGCAGGCTGCTCTCCACCCGGAGTTAAAGCAGCGGCACTTCCACTGACACTTGATTATCACCGCTTTTGTTTTTGTTTTCAAATCTCTTTCAAATAATCATGTAAAACGCAGTCTTAAGCAGCCGTTTAAAAGCACCTTGAGAATGCATCTTCCTTCTGAAGGTACTGCATCATGGGTGTTTTCTTGTATGAAATCTTGAGAAATGGCTGCCGAAACGGCATGTGTCACCAGCAGACCGACCCTGGCATTACTCATCTCTAAATTTGGGCTTAGCATTGCTTTGTGCCAAGCCAGTTCTACCCTCTGTGAGCTGCTGTTATATTTATATAGATACATCACAGTATTCATAGGTATCTTTAAAAACATTTTCCCCACTCCTTAAATTTGGAGAGCATCTGCTGAAACAGCCACTAATCTCGAGGAACAGCACTGTGATGTGCTCTGTCTCCATAGTGGAGGTGTTCCCTGCACGTGCAAAATTCTTCCCGAATTAAAAAATCTGCTCAGCTAATTGTGGAACAAATTTTCACCAACCCTCTTTGAGACTCCAGCTCGAAGTATTCTCCCATCTATTAAACAGATGGCAGATAAGATTGTAAACATATTTGCTTCATATTGAAGAGATAGTTTCTGGCATGATACTAATTAACAAATTAAATGACTGACTGCATCACATTAAAGTTAAAAGCACTTTGTAAGTTTGTCTTGGGTAGTTATTTACTTTGACAATAGCAAAAGCAGTGAAAAACTGTTCCATGTTTCCCCAGCAACAGTATATGCAGTAAGCCGTTTTCTTGTTTAAAACTCCATATTTTATTATAATGCATTTGACTTTCATTACAGTCACTCATTACAAAATGTATGTGCATTTAATCCATTTCCGAGGGCTGCGTATTTTCACATCCTATTCGCTAGCTCTGGGATTATGTCTTTGGTCTGTACCAGGATGCACAGAACAGGCATTGCTGCTCCCCGTCTCTCAGACTTGAGGGGAGTTCTTCAGGAGAGGGCCCTCGGCTAGCACCGTCGGCCACGGCAGCGACGCAGTTGGGGACCGTTTCTGTGCAACTTGCTTAAAGGGACACAGTTCCTTGCTGCTCTGCATCTTCAGGGATACAAGTGCAATCAGTGCACGGCGACTAAGAATGCTGGTGCGTGACATGTGGAAGAACCTGGCAAGGTTTAGCACGCTGGCCGTTCATGCTGGGCCCCGGAGAGTTCACTGACAAAATGGGAGCAAATCGACCCCCTCCTCCTGTCATGGGGGTGTCTCAGATTCTTAAATAAATCACATGGGCGAGTCACTTCAGGCTAGGTACCACCTGGAGGCGTTCGCTCCAAAATGAAAGGGGAAAACATTTTGTTTGGGTGGAGAAATGCGTAAGTTACCTAGAATGGTCTGTATGCCTCAGAGCTTATATGTCTGGTCAGAAAAAGAATTTTAGCCTGAATTGCTGAGGCATTCAAGTTCTTGACCTCAGTTTATATGCTTGGGCATATAGATTGTTTCTCTTTCTTATGGTTATTCTTTTTCTTGGTACACTTTATAAAGAAACAGGCCTTTACAAAAAATAATCTGAAAAGGCCACATTCTAAGATCCTTGCTAGCTGGGTATAAATACAGGACAGTAACACTCAGGCAAAATGAACTTATGTAAAGGGGCCATACCAAACTTTACCCAAATCTTTTCATTTCTAGTGGATTTAGTAAAAACTGGTGAACCAGTTACATCACTAGGTAATTGATCAGCGGTAGACTATCCCAGGAAGCAAAATGTATGCATTATTTGGCAAAAACAATTTGCTATGTGGTAGCTGAAATGTGACTAGAGATTATATGCAGGGAGGCATAGACTTATAACTGCAACATTTCCAAAGGAGACTAAAAATATCTCTTGCTGGAGGTCAGCAGCGTAAATTAAGGCAGTAGTCACCAGCCATCAGTAACCAAGCAGGAATCGCTCATGAATGGTTAAATGGCTCAAAGAGCAAAGCAAACTCCAAGTTACCTCAGTGTCCTGACTCGTTCGAATTTCTTAAACCAAGCAAAAAGATTCCGCCTTCAAGCACTATCTCATATGCCTAGAACTCAAATTCAATATGCGTTCACATTTCTAGTTTTCGTCCCAGGTACAGTTTTAAGCGTGCAGCATTTTAGACTTGGGAATGAATATTCTCCACGGAAGGTCATTTTCTTCCTGCTCTGCGTGTCCCTAACTAGTGACACGGCCGAGCTAGCTGACCAAGGCCTTACTGCCGGGAGTCCTTCTGTGGACCAGGGGGATGTGTGAGTGACAGGCCCCAGTGCATCCCCTGGGCTTCAGGACCATGCATATGAAACAACATAAAATACCTTTCAGTGGATATTTTAACTGAATCCTTTGCATAGCATTCTCTGTCCCCTTTTTTTAATGCCACATATTTTTAGGAAACATTTTACGTATGGGTAACTACTTTAAACAACAGCCTTTTTCACATAGTGGGACGAAGGTAACTTCTTCTAGTTTCAGGAAAATCTTTGGGAAGCAGGACACACTGCGCTGGTCAGACCACAGAGGAAGGGAGAGGCAAGCTTGTGTAGCAGGAACGGGACAGTCGTGAATGCATCTGACCTCACAGGTGGAAACGGCGTCTCCGAGACCGTCCAGTGATTTATATTTCACTGCTTCTTCCTTTGCTCCCTGGTCCCTCCTCCTGGAGCCCAGCGTGTTGTGCTGGGAAGAAAGATTTTCAGTCTGACACTTGGGTTTGATTCTCAGCTTTACTGAATGAACTTTGATGATTCACACAGTAAACGTGACCCCGATATTCATAAACAAGATGGAGAAGAGAGTAAACACTCCCTGGGGGCAGTCACAGTCTTGAACGAAACGACACGCTGAAAGGCCTCTGTGTTCGTCCATGTACGTCAATTAAGAGAGGTTTTCTAATAAAACGGAGCCTGAGATTTGCTTTTCAAAGGATGCATTTGGTAAAGGAAATGCATCTGTACAAGTGTGCAAGCCAAGCTCAGATTCCTCTCATTCCCCAGTGATGATGTTATCCTGAGACCCCCTCAGAGTTTGTCAAAACAACTTAGGTCAGATCTCTGCAAGGCGGACTCAGTTCTTAATTTCCAGTTAGTGAATATGCTTACAATCTGAATTGTTTGCTGTTACTGTTGATTTTTAATAAAACTGTGACCAGGTAATGTGTGGTTTTCCTCATGTGGGGTGAGACTACATAGCGAAGACAGAACCAGCCTTGGAAATGCGGGTTTTAGCTGCCCTGTTAGCTGTGTGATCTCAAGTGAGTGATTACACCTCCCTGGAAAGCCCACTTCATTTATTAAATGAGGACCTGAGTCAGCTGATAACCAAGGTCCATTCTACACATTTTCCTCATTTAAGAATTTGGAAAAGGGTTATTTTCGCAGGAAGGTGTTCAGAGTAATGAATGGCACGCCCACGCGTCTCCCGACAGCCCAGCATCTTTGATTTCTTCTCTCGAACGAGTCAAGTAGATTTGTTATAAGAAGGATGTAACGTCCTAAGGGTACGAAGCACGTTTTTATTTGAATATGATGCAAGAAAAAATACGATTTCCACGAGTGAGTGCAGCTTTTCTCACTTCATTCATTCTTCTCCCTTTGGTATAATCCACAGGAAAGGACCCTCACTCCACCGTGACACAATCATAGCAAGTTAATGCTCATTGCAACGGAAATCGTGAACACAAATTTTTTGGGCAACTAAGACACCTTGATTAAGTCAAGTATCTATCCTCTATCTCTGCATCCATCCATGCTGCAGTCCAAACAATCACAATGATTGGATTTATATCATGTCGAATAATTGTTTCAGTTTTAATTTAAATGTAGCATGAACTACTACAAAAGGTCTGATAATTTGGGAAATGGGGGGGAAAAAGAGGAGAAAAACACAAAGTTAAAAAGATCAGTTTTGAATCCACGAAAATATCTCTACATGTGGACAGTCGGGAATGTCCGACATATTTGTTTCTGAAGAAGTCCTGAAAGCAGCAGAGGTGTTCACCAATAGGGTTCCCAGTTCTAATAATATGTTCGTGATCCCCTAATGATTTTTAAAGAAAGCGACAAAACAAAGATTCATCAATTAGTAGAGAATTCAGAATTTTTCTTCAAATAATATCGCTACTTGCAAGGAAAAGGTTTTCTTGTTTTGTTTTAGTTTTTTAAAATAAAACAATCTCCTCCGGATATGGCAGTGTGCCCATAAGCCTATTAACTTTTCAAAAATGATGAAGAGGCAGATAACATATTACCTTTGGGGAAATAATTGACAGCCAATCAAAACTTTAAGGGAAAAATCCAAGTAAAATATGTCTATCAACGTCATAAGTTATCTGTCTATTCACAAGATACACTACATTTCCTAAGTGGTATCAGATGTCAAGTTTGAGTGTATTATTAAAGATCATACTTATGAATACTAGGGCTGTAAAATGATCCGTGATGCCTTGAATTTAAGATTTCTTTCCAAGCAATCAGGGAAGGTCTCAAATCTAAATAAAATAAGAATGTGAGTGAACAGTTTACTCCTTATTTGTAGAGAAGAGTGGGAAGATGCCTAATAATCCAGAAACATGCACCCTTTTAAAGGTGAAATGACTGAATCTGGACAAACAGGAAAACAAAGAAACAATGATTTTATCAATTCTGGCGGAAAACTTTAAATGAATTCAACTAAAATAATAAATTAAATGATAAAAATTTAACTAAAAAATATAGAGCTCAATAAAAATGAGATAATTTGGTCGTTTGGTTTGGTTTGAGGATGTTCGTTCAGGCTTGAAATAACTCCTACTTTCCTGAGTAGATCTGCTCAGTGAAGCAGATGGAGTTCGCTTTACCCAAAACTGACTTAACCAAGAAGTTTCAACCTGGACTAAATACCGTTTTGCCCTTAATAATCTATTCACTGTAATTCCATAACCTTTGCATTAAAGAAACTGCACCTGCACCTTGAAAGAATGAAAAGAGCTGATTTTCTTTTTCGTGCAAAAATCAGTTCAGCCCTTCAAACTTTTAGGTTTGGGATGCAATGTATGGTTACAGGGTTGTACAGGGAACAACCCTAGGCCAGGGGAGGTGACTGCAGGGCAGTCCACACAGAGGGGACCCTAGGGTGGTCGAGGGCACAGTCTGCACAACCAGTGGCAAAGGTGCTTTAGGCTGATCACAAGGGAAACCTGGAAAATCAAGACTTTCATGATGGTAGACCCAGCAGAAAGCAGTGAGGTGCAACTCTGCAGCTAAGGGCACCCACAGAGCATCCCCCGGGCCTCTGCTGTACATTTCAAGTCCTCCACCGCCAGAGCTGGCAGCACCCATTCTGGCCCATCCTGGCTTCCTGTCCCCTCTTTGGTATCCTCATCACCGCCCCCTTCTCCCCCAGTTCCACCACTGGCAGGGAGGGGCGGGAGAAAGAGACCTGAACTTGGGCTGGAGACACCTCAGTTCAAGCTCAGACCTCAGGCAGGTCCCTGACGTCTCCCCCTCCCCTTCCTTGTCCGTGGGATAAGAAAGGACAAGGTGATTTTGAGGATCCTCTCCGTGTAATAGATGTGCTGAACTATTTGCCTTACATGCTTCCGCCTTACAATCCTGTGAATAGGTTATATAATAGTCAAGAGCAATTGCGAGTCGATTATGTGTCAGTCACATTCATTTACACGAGTTTATTTCATTCCTTTCCCAAGAATTTGGTGTCGTCTCCGTAGTGTGTGGAGCCTGACAGTGTGTGACCGACCGAGGCAGTTTTGAAATCCAGATCGTCTTGGCCCCGAAGCCTGAACGTCCGACCAATCAGTCTACATCCCACCCTTGTGGGAGTATCTGAGTGGATCGCGATAGCAGGAGCTTCATTTTACTTGGGATTGCTACAGAAAATATGTCACGATTGCACTTCAGTGACGTCATGCTGCAATTCAAGGTCAAGAACTGGGGTCGGGGGGAGACACAGGTAAGAGGTGAGGGACAGGTGCCGGGGCGAGCAGGCACTTGAACATTTTCTGAGACCCACCAGGGGCTAAAGGGTCCTGGGATAACTCTTGCCTTTCAGACCCCAGCATCCCATTATTTCCTCCCAATTCTAAGTTCTCTGAACAGGCTTACCTTGTAGCGAAGTCCCATGTTAAAGGGCGAAGTGTTTTTTCCACCACCGACTTTCATGAAAGTCCACATTCATCAATTGGGAAACTCAATATCGATTCTCTTTTTCCTGATGAAGACAACAAAGAAAAGAAAGATCAGAATTTGTTCCAAATAAAAAAAAATCTCTTACAGCCGCCTCTGGAAGATGAACATTTTGAAATTTTCCTAGGAAAAATGCCAAAACACAGCAATAAGAGTGGCCGAGGTTGCAGTGCAGACGACAATGTTACACTCCTGTAGGTTGGAGGATTCTCTTTCTCATGTCTCTAAAAGATAGAAAATGATGATGCTGTGGGAGGGAAACTTTTATTTGAAAATGGTTGGTAATTGGAAACTGCAATTTTTATCAATGCTCTGAGATTTATTTCCCCCAAAAGACCTTGATTTAAAATGACTAATTACGGGGACTTCCCTGGCGGTCCAGTGGTTAAGACTCTGCACTTCCACTGCAGGGGACGCAGGTTCAATCCCTGGTCAGGGAGCTAAGATCCTGCATGCCAAAATAATTTTTTTAAAAAATAAAATGATCTATTACTACTTTCAGAAACAGCAGCATCAGTATAATCTTCAGCATCGCCCCATTATCATGACAAAAACAGTGATGAGCAGGAGAGTCACCTAGCATTTTCTTTTTATAAAATATTGTTGTGTTAATTCTGGAAGAAACCATGAACACACCTAGTGCAAACATCTTGTGATTAAAACTTTGAAGGCTATTTAGACACTTCTTTCTGAGTATAGCTGAATATAAAAAAGGAAGATTTATTTATTTAATGAAGACTATGTTCCAATGTCTTGCGGTGACTTTCGGTTGTTTTAGATTTATTGAACTAGAACTAATCTTGTTACAATAACTTATCTACCTATCTACCTATCTATCTGTCTATCATCTATCTACTCATTTAGCTGGCTAGATGTAAATTCATATATTTAACTCTGTATGTACATCTGAGTATTTCTTTAAGAGAGATTACAATTAGCTAATATGAAAACATGTAAGAATTCTGTTAAGCTGGGGCTAGGTTTGGTCTATATATCCACCTGCTACTGCCAGATTTTGCTAAAGTATTACTTAGTATTAAACACATCGGCAATAAATAGAATTCTTAATTCAATAAGTGATTACATCTAAAAAAAGATCAGAAAGGTTAAAAATGACCCCCATGTCTTTTCCCAAACCTTCCCAGACTCCACACAGTGAAAAAGCCTCCTTGAAATCCAGCGCTCAGGGGCTCCATAATGAAGTGAGACAGTCAGACATGGTCTGTGCTCAGGGACCCAGGCTTGCAGCTCCTGCTTGCTTTTCTCCTTCCAGCTGTGATGTGGCCTGTGAGATGCAAACACTGCTGAGCCCCCAGTTGCCAGAGACGGAGCAAAGTTTGAGAAGGCACAGGTCAGTCGTGAGTAAAAGGCCGAGCATTCCCCTCTCCGCAGCGTAGAGCGAGAAGCCTGAACTTTCCAGCTGCATTGATTGTATGTTATAAACCTGCAACTCTTTCTTTCTATTATTAGTTGTTAATGTTTTATTTATTTTGCAATAAATCTTTTGGAAGCATGTGTTTTAAAAAGCACATATTTCGTTAAAAAATTAAGTACCGACTTTCCGTTTTTCAAGAAAGTTTATGATGTATGTAATTTGTACACAATATTCCACATCATTTATCATCTCCCATGGAAGCCATAGTAATGTCATTAACTTCATACAAACCTGAAGATACTGAAAGGGTCTTAACCCGCCTTCAGGAAAGTTAACAGAGTCATGAGAAGGTGGGGCCCAAATATAATGGTTTATCCGACGCAGCTGCCTTAGGAATCGTTCTTATTTTATTTTATTTTATTTTATTTTATTTTATTTTATTTTAGGCCGTACTACCTGGGCCCGTGGCAGTGAATGTGCTGAGTCCTAACCACTGGACTTCCAGGGAATTCAGGAATCTTTAAATATCATTCTAAGAAGTATGACTTTTCATTTAGATAAAATGAGAGTTCTTCTAAATTAATATTGAATATTTTTAATTTTAATTTTAATTTTTAATTTTAATTTTATATGTTTTCTGAATATAGAAGAAAGGTGAAGCAAAAACTGTTGCCTCATTAGCAAAAGAAAGTTGCAAAGTTAAATAATGACAGTTTTATATCAGTGTCATTGGTTTAAATAGAAAAAGTTATTATTTTCAATAATGGATCAATATTTTTATTCACTTCTCAAAATCCAAATTTAGGTTCATCCCATTAAAAGTGAAATTTGTGAGCTTACTATGAATACTATAAAGTTGGATAAAATGTTAACATTTAATAGAAAATTCTTTGCTTTGGTGGTGATCATAAAAATGCAAATTTGGGGGTAATAGCATTACAGTAAAAATAGTATTCTTACTAAATTCTGAAACCTTTGAAGCGTCAATGTGTCTAAAATTGGTTGTCATGCATGCATAATTCATAATTGCCTCCAGGGAAGGTGTGGCATTCTACCAATGGAAATAGCAGTTGTGCTTGCAAAAATTTAATATTTCACATTACACAGAATAATGAACTATAAAATTTTGTGAAGAAACTAATGTTGGCTGTTAAAGATTATTTTGACATATAATAGTAGGCATGTCCCATCGTCAAGCAGACATAACAATTCCTTGAGCATCAAAGAGCTCTTTCAGGCATCAGCCTAAGTGTCCTGTGATGAAATCCAATATTTTCTAAATAACTCCTCTACATTTTATTTTATTTTGTAAAAAATTGTTTAGAAGTATTTAATCAAACCCTTTAATCAAAGGTTTGCTGAAAAACTTCAGTTTTTTTATTTTAACAACTTTATTGGAGTATAGTTGCTTTACAATGGTGTGTTAGTTTCTGCTGTATAACAAAGTGAATCAGCCATACGTATACACATACCCCATATCCCCTCCCTCTTGCGTCTCCCTCCCACCCTCCCTATCCCACCCCTCCAGGCGGTCACAAAGCACCGAGCTGATCTCCCTGTGCTACGTGGCTGCTTCCCACTAGCTATCTACCTTACGTTTGGTAGTGTATATATGTCCATGCCACTTTCTCACTTTGTCCCAGCTTACCCATCCCCCTCCCCATGTCCTCAAGTCCATTCTCTACGTCTGCATCTTTATTCCCATCCTGCTCCTAGGTTCTTCATAACAATTTATTTATTTATTTTTTAGATTTCATATATATGTGTTAGCATACGGTATTTGTTTTTCTCTTTCTGACTTACTTCACTCTGTATGACAGACTCTAGGTCCATCCACCTCACTACAAAATAACTCAATTTTGTTTCTTTTTATGGCTGAGTAATATTCCATTGTATATATGTGCCACATCTTCTTTATCCATTCATTTGTCGACGGACACTTAGGTTGCTTCCGTGTCCTGGCTATTGTAAATAGAGCCGCAATGAATATTGTGGTACATGACTCTATTGAATTATGGTTTTCTCAGGGTATATGCCCAGTAGTGGGATGGCTGGGTCCTATGTTAATTCTATTTTTAGTTTTTTAAGTAACCTCCATACTGTTCTCCATAGTGGCTGTATCAATTTGTATTTCCACCAACAGTGCAAGAGGGTTCCCTTTTCTCCACACCCTCTCCAGCACTTATTGTTTATAGATTGGTGTGAGGTGGTACCTCATTGTAGTTTTGATTTGCATTTCTCTAATGATTAATGATGTTGAGCATTCTTTCATGTAAAACTTCAGTTTTTGAAGCTTTGGTGAATTGCATCATTGACCAGCCCCCAAATCACTCCTTAAAAAAAGTAACTTGCAAAGAGGAAGACAGAAATGGCCCCACAAGGCAAGGAAGGAACCGAACAAGGTAAATGCCATGCACTCCAAGAGTTTATAAGATTTAGTTTCAGAATTTAATAATTACATTTGGAATATCTTAACGTATGATAAATAACTTCTGATGGACCTTCTGTTACTAATTATAGTCACTAACATTCTGAATGCAGGAGAAATGATATTGAGAATGCCTATGATTTTACATCATCTGACTTTGGAAAACTTTACTCAGGAATCATTAACAGAGTACCTGCATTTCAGAGCTTTTCTTATGTGTTGTTATATATATGTGGATTTTTTCTTTTTTGCCCCTGAATAAAGGGGAAAAGGTGGTAATTGAGAAAACATAGAGGCTGAAATATATACATATCTCTATATAAAAAATAGAATTAAGAATATCTTCCATTTAGGAGAATTTTTTGAGCTTACCAGGATCTCCATGTTAATAAAGAGACCCTTCTAAAAAGAAAAGTATGGTTTATGAGTCAATTGAAAATGTCAGTAATTTCAAACTTATTAATCATAAATTCAACTTTTGAAGAATAACTAAAAGAAATAATATGAAAAATTCAAAGTAATATGAGGTTTTTAAAAAATCTTCAGAAGAATATGAAGACTTTGGTACAGAGAAAGATATGCCTTAGAAACTGATTACATCAGGGACATGTCCCAAGAATATGTAATTATACTGCTTCTGCTTATTTAATGTATTAATGAATTAATAAATTTATTATGTTTAAATACTAATACATAATTAACAATTAATGTTAATAAAAATTGTTAACAGTTTGCTTTAGTGTATACAGATATGTTATTTCTGTTTCAGAAATAATTTAAATTTTACAATAGTTTTGAATAGAACTATTTTATGGATTTTTCAGTAAATTTAAATTGTCAGTCAATAAATAAACACTTTAGTTAGATAATTTTAGTTGTTTTTTTATCCTTTCTTTTTCCTCTGAAAAATGTTTTTGTTTGGATGATAAATTACATGCTCACGTACCTATACACTAGACCTTGTTCCAATGTTATATTTAAAAGAAAGCACCTGGACTTCTGTTTTTAATTAGGATCTAGAGAGAAAGAAGAGACTACTGCTTCCACTCTAACCATGAGGATATTTAGATAAAGCTACAAAACCAGAGTTTTAACACCCATCTGAGAGCTAAAGATGCACAGAAGACTGAATAGGCTTAAATCTAGAAATTAATGTGTCCTTTCTAAGCAAGAAAATACTGACATCTTCTTTCACTTCTGGTGGAGCGAGGTGAGAAGGAAAATGCCAGTGCATTTAGAGAGTAAGGAGAAACTAGAAGAAATTTTAAAGGACATTTAGTGACCATGCATAGTCTGGCATGGAGGTTTAAAATTCCGATAACCCTGAATTAACTGTGTCCCAAAGCCTAGGGGAACATGGCAGAGAGAAATTGCCAAAGATGCGGAAAGCCTTCCCAGCAACTCAAAAATCTGACAGCTAACCTATGTTACAGGAAAAGATCTCGTGTGTTTCAGAGAGATGGCAATTCGACAAAGAACAAAGAAATCTTTAGAGCTTTTGCAGTGCTCAGATTTCAAGGCCAGCAGAAGGTAAGTCCTTGATCCTCCCTCCAAAACCTTCTGAAACCAGTGTTGATCAAAATCTAACGAAAGCTCCCAAAACGAAATTTACCAAATTCAACAGTAGTTTGAATTTGGTGGACAAATTGCCCATGCTTTGAGCCTGACAGTAAAAGGGCATGCCATTTTCTGGGTAAGTATTATTTATTTTAGTCTCTATTGTTGCTTTATACACAATGTCTGGAACACACTAAAAAATTAAAAGACACATGAAATAAATGTAAATATTACCCATGGTCAGGAGAAGAAGACAGAGAAGTGCCGATACAGTGTCATAAGATATGGACTTTAAATTACTATGAGATAGTGGAAAAATTGAACAATATGTGCAAAAAGATGAGGAAGTTTACCAGAGATTTAAAACTATCTTAAAAAGTAAGTAAATTTGAAGACAGAACAATACAAATTACCCAGACCAAAAACACAAGGAAACATCATAATCAAGATAATTATGGAAGAACAATGATAACAATAACAGGATTGAGAGTTTGAGAAACAATATCACTTTACTACAGATATAATTGGAGACCCATAATGAGAAGAGAGTGAATAGGGCAGAATGAGTATTTAAAGAGATAATGGTGATAATTTTTTTAACATTGATGAAGGAAGTCAACCCACTGATCCAGAAAATCAATGAAACCCAGTACAATACCAAAACAAAGCCCAAACCTACATCTAGGCATATAATATCCAAACTTCTGAAAAACAAAGAATCTGAAAAACAGTGTAAAAGATAATACAAAAGGAAACTGTTTCCCATCAGGAAAACAAACAAAAAACCCAAAAAACCAGAGGCCAGAAGCAAATAGCTTGACAAATTTAAGTTTTGAAAAACTTAAAGAAAAAAAAAGGAGACTCTCAAACCAGAATTCTACATTTAGCAAAAATATTCTTCAAAAGTGAATTTTTTCAGGTGAAACAAAATTAAAAGAGTTCATGACCAGCAGATCTGCCTTAAAAATACAAGCCTAAGTCCTTCGGGCCAAAGTGAAACCACACCAGATCTTTAGGAAGGAACAAGAGGATAAGAATGGTAAATAAAAGCCCATTTTTCTTCAATTCTCTTATTTTCTTTAAAAGTCACATGACTCTTTAAAACAAAACTTTACATTTTATATAAAGTGGTACAATTATAACTGATAGACAATGAGAAATAATGCATATTGTAATCTCTAGAGAAATAGTTATAAAAGTAACATAAAAAATATAGTTAAAAACACAAAATAAGAATTAAAATAGTCTACTAAAAATATTCAATTATGTCAAAGAAGCTGGGAAAGAATGAAACAAACACAAAAAGAGATGGCACTATAGAAAAACCAACATCAACAAAATAAACCCAAATCAAACTGTACTACACTAACTTTATTTGCCCTAAACAACCCAGTTAAAAGACAGAGAATGGTGCCCCAGGTGAACTGAATTGATTTTGAATTTGCTGTTGAAATGAACACAGATACCTGACCCTGAGAGTGTTAAAAGCTCATGACACAACTAGGAGCTCTTCAAATTAAGTTCTGTTTTCATCACAGTGCTTATTAAAATATGATTAATAAAAATATGCTCATTTGAAGATATATATATTTTATTATATACTATGTATTTTAATTATGGTTATTACTAAAACTCAACAATTCTGAGACAACTGTTTAGAATTTAGACCCATAAGCATTTTTAAGCCTTTTTTAGAGCAGTTTAAAGTTAGAGCAAAATTGAGAGGAAGGTACAGAAATGTCCTATACGTGCCCTGCCCCCAGACACGCACAACCTCCCCCAGCAACGATGTCCCCCACCAGAGTGGTGAACTTGCTGTGACGGATGAAACCGTTGTGTATGTATGTATGTAACTGACATATTGTGTATGTCAGTAGGCTCTACCTCTCCATCCTGTACATCACTGGATGTGCAAGTTTATTCATTCCCCGACTGAAGGACATCTTGGCTGCTTCCAAATGTGGGCAGTTAAGAATAAAGCTGCTATAAACATCCCTGTGCAGGTTCTTATGTGGACCTATGTTTTCAACTCCTTTGAGTGAATACCAAGGAGCGTGATTGCTGGATTACATGGTAACACTGTGCCTAGCTTTGTAAGAAACTGTCCAGCTGTCTTTCAAAGTGGCTGCACCAGTTTGCATTCCCTTCAGTGAATGAGCGTTCCTGTTGCTCCACATCCTCATCAGCATTTGGTGCTGTCAGTGCTCTGGGTTTTGGCCATGCTAATAGGCGTAAAGTGGTGTCTCATTGTGTAAAGTTACAATTCTCAGATGACATATGATGTGGAGCATCTTTTCATATGCTTATCTGTCATCTGCATATCTTCTTTGGTGAGGTGTCTGTTAAGATCTTTGACCCGTTTTTTAATAAGGTTGTTTGTTTTCTTACTGTTGAGTTTTAAGTGTTGTTTGTATATTTTGGATAATGGTTCTTTATCCCGTAGGTATTTTGCAAATCTTTTCTGCCAGTCTGTGGCTTGTCTTCTCATTTTCTTGACATTGATTTTCTCAAAGCCGAAGTTTTTAATATTAGTGAAGTCCAGCTTATCAATTCTTTCTTTCATGGATTTTGCCTTTGGTGTTGTGTGTATAAAGTCATCGCCATACCCAAGATTACCTAGGTTTTCTCCTATGTCATCTCTAGGAGTTTTATAGTCTTGTATTTTACAGCAGTTTTTTGCAAGAAGTGAATTGTACAGGATTGCAGGCACATGGTGATAATAAAAAGCAGACAAAGTAAAAGGCAGCTTTATTATTAGTTCCAAATTCTCCACGGATAATGCACCCTCTTATAGCCTGCAACCTCAGTCCTGCCTTCCTGATTAGAACACCTATAAGCTATACAGGTCCACAAACTCCAAGTCTCACTTTAGAAGTCCTTTTATGTGGGGAGTTTTTTTTTTTTAATTCCAAGATTTGAGTTGGTGCAATTTCTATGTCTATCACAACACTCTTTGTCTTTCCCCTATCACCACTCATAATAGTTGAGTTTTCACTTGTCTATTTAATGTCCTACCATTTATTGGGTTTCAATAGAGTTCACTAGAAATTCACATCTTTAAGGATGGGATATATCTATAGCTCTCTGTCTCTATCTCTGTCTATCATCTATGTAGGTATGTATGTATCTCTCATCTATCTACTTTACCATTTAGTTTAGCATATAATATAGTACCTAGAAAATAAGAAGTGCTTATGAAATCTTGGCTGAGTGATTATAAATCCACAGTGTAGAAAATATTTCCAATATACTTCACTGGAATAATTGATTACTATTTGGAAGAAAGTATGAAAGAGCTCTTACAGAGTTCAAAATAAAGATAAATTAGAGTTAAATAATGTTAAAAGGCCTAAATGAATAGAAGACAATTTGGGTGAAGCATTATTTAATACGTGCATGAGGTAGGTTTTTTTGCCCTTTGTACTTTAGTTCTTATATTTAGGTGTAGTTTACATTATTAAAATTTTCCTGGCTTCACAGTTAGGTCTATTATTCACCTCAAATTATTTTTGGTATATGTGTCAGGAAAGGGTCAGGGTTAATTGTTTTCCCTGGTGAATATCCAGTTGCTTAAGCACCAATTATTGAAAAAAAATCCTTTCAGCACTGAATTGCAGTGAGGTCTTTGTTGTAAATAAGTTAGCTGCTCATATGTGGGTCTGCTGTAGACACTATTTTCAGTTCATTGGTCTTTTTTTTTTTTTTCTTGCAGGATAACACCATACTGCTCCAGCCACCATAAATTTTATTAATTTATACTATCTGGTACACTGACTTCTCATATTTTTTTTCTTTTTCAATATTACCTAAATAATTCTATGTTACCTCATTTGACTATACATTTAGGATTAGTTTTTCAATTTTCACAAAAAAATACAGGAATATTGATTGGAATTACATGTAACTTATAATTCAATTTGTAAAATATTGACATCTTCAAAATACTGCATATTAAAATCCATAAACATGAAACATCCTCTATTAATTTAGTTTTCTTTAATTTTTCTCAGTAATGTTTTGAAGTTTCCAGTGCAGATGTTTTTCATAACTTTTGTTAGACTCATTCTAAGTATTTTATTTTTAAACAATTATACTATTCATAATATTACTTTAAAATTTTTTTTCTGTTTCAATATTGCTAGTGTATGGAAATATAATTGAACTTTGTATATTGACCTTGTATTCAGAAGACTTTTAAATTTTACTTATCATTTTTAAGTGTTTTTGTAGGTGTCTTTGTATTCTCCAAGTACACAAGTATGATACTTGAGGAAAAATGATGGTTTTATTTATTCTTTTCCAATTTTAATATCTTTCATTTTCTTTCTCTTTCCTTGTTACATTTGCTAGGACACCTAATATATGTTGAAAATAAAGGGCAATGGTGAATGTTATGGTCACCTTCCTGACCTCAGGATGAAGGCATTCTGTATTTCACCACTAACTATGATTATAGCTATAGGGTTTTTATAGATATATTTTATCATTTTAAGAAAATATTTTTCTATTCCTGGATTTCTGATAGTTTATCATGAACAGGTGTAGAATTTTATCAAATGATTTTGGGCATCTAATGAGATGACCATATGTGTTTTCTTCTTCATTCTTTTAATGTAGTGATTTATGCTGGTTGCGTTTAAAAGTAAACCTTGCCTTCTTGTAATTGTCTACTTTTGGTCATGGCAAAAGAATGTATTTTAATATATTTTTGCATTATATTTGCTACTATTTGATTTAAGATTTTGGCTTCTATGTTTATAAGAGATATTGGTCTGTAATTTTTCTTTATTTCAATGTCTTTGTCAGGTTTTCCCCTAAAGATCAAGAAAGCAAGGCTATCTGCTTTTATCACTTTTGTATGACATTACACTTCATGTCTTACCCAGAGAAATAGGCAAGAAAAAAAGTTACAAGAATTGTGAAGGAAAAAGTAAAACCATTGTTATTTGCAGATGACATGAAATCTCAAAAAAAATAAAATAAAATACTCCATTTGAATTAGTATGTGAATTTAGGTAGGTCTCAGGATATAAGGTCCATATGTAATGTGACAGTGCAACAATTTCTACCAACTACAATGAACAAAAGGAAATTGAACTTTTAAAATTATAGTTCACAGTATAATTTTAAAAATCAAATACCTAGGAATAAATCCACACTGAAAACTACAAAACATTGCTAGAAGAAGTTCAAGACTTAATAAATGGTGAGATGTACCATTTTCATGAATAAAAAGACTCAACATTAAGACGTTTGTTCTCTCAAAATTAATCTATAGATTTCATCAATCTTATCAAAATCACAGAAGACTTTTCTAAGAAGTTGATAAACTGATTTTAAAATTACATGCAAATACAAATTACATAAAATATGCAAGACAAATGAAGGACAAAGATAAAGGACTCACTCTAACTGATTTCAAGAGTTACTAGAAAGCTACATTAATTGAAATAGTGTAATTATGCAATAATCAAAGATAAAAGGTCAACAGAGCAGATAATCACAAACCAGAACCACAGATACACAGTCAATCACATTTCAATCAATGTGCCAAGATAATTCAAAGGGAGAAGGAAATCTTTTGGGACAAATAAACAGACACACATAAAAATAACCTTAAGCCATCACCTCACTTCATACACAGTAATTAATTTGTGATGTGCCTAAACATGAAAGGTAGACCCCACAAACTTGAGGTAGACAAATATTTCTTGGAAGAAAACAAGCATGATTCATAAAAGAAAAATTAGGTTTTAATCAAAAGACACCATTAAGAAAATGAATAAGCAAACCACAGATTTAGAAAAATATGCAGAATATATTTCATTGAACACACTTTTATCGGTTATATATAAAACTGTTTAATCAAAAGCAGGAAAAATACCCCAATTTTTAAAAATAGGCCATAAAAGACATGTCATCAAAGGAGATATGAGAATGTCCACTGTGTTTATGGAAGATGTTCAATATTATAGTTATCAGGAAAATGCAAATTAGATACCACTTCACACCCACTAGGAATGGGAAAAAAAACCTGTTCTAATGGATTTCCGTGAACATTTGTGTTATGAGCTGAATTGTGTCCCATAAAATTCACATGTTGAAGCCCTGAGTCCAGTACCTCAGAATGTATCTGTATTCGGATGTAAGGCCTTTAAAGAAATGACTGAGTGAAAATGAGGATGGTAGAGTGGGCCCTAATCCAACTTGACTTCTTTCCTTACAAAAAGGGGAAATTAGTGCACTCGGAGAGACCCGAGGGATACATGCACACACAGAGGATAACCAGGGAGGACACAGCAAGATAGCAGGTGTCCACAGCCAAGGAGAGAGGTCTCAGGAGAAACCAGACATGCCAACAGGTTGATCACAGACTTCCAGCCTCCAGAGAAAATAAATGTTGGCTGTTAAAGCCCCCCGGCCTGTGGTCCTTTGTTCTGGCAGCCCTAGCAAATTAAGGCAAAGTGGAGCGAATGGAACTAGTGGGCACTCCTGGTGGGAGTGTACCCAGTACAGCCACCGCAAGAACTGCCTGGTAGTTATTTTTCAAGTTAAACATCCACCCTACATCCCAGCAATTCCACTCTTAGGAAAGGTGCTTATACAAGGTGGGTACACATACATGTGCAGAGGATTGGGGTGTGGGAAGTAGTGAGCCAATGCAAGTGCTTGAGCCAGGGAGTGATAGAGGCAAGGTGTGCTGTGAGCACTCACACAGGAGCCTGCATGGCTGCAGGACAGGAGGGTGGGGCATGGAGGGGAGGACGCAGACCCGAGCCCTAGGCAGGCACTGCTCTGACCAGAGGGAACTCAGAGCAGTCAACCTACACACAGGCTGACACCTTCTGACTAATTGGATGAAGACATTTTTTAACCCCTCAAAATTCCCTCTGTAAGTACATTCGTACTTGTCAGAAATACAGATTGCAGAAACGCTTGGGCTGGTGAAAATCATGATAAACCGATTTGTTCTTCGAAGACGCAACAGTTGGCATTTGGAAGTGGGCAGAATTTTCCTCCATTTGTTGTTGAATCCTGCTGCCTTGTACACAACTGTGCTCAGTACACGTGACTAATTCACGCACTGGATTTCCTCAGAGCCTCTCTACTGTTTACAGATGAAAGAAACACGAGGAAGACCATTTCCCTGGAAACCACACCAAGAAACTGGGCTTCCTAGTTTGTGGCTCTGCTCTCTGACCGTGGACAAATCATTTCACCTCTCAGGCCCTGAAATCTTCAAAATACTGAGATTGCCTGAGGGGGCGTCAAGGTTCTTTTCAGTCAAGCCTCATGCTGCTCAGAGAATCCCTCCTCTTAAGGAGAAAGAAATGAGCTCAAACTAAAGTGAAGAAGAGGTTTGAATGGATATGGACACCCCACCTTGGCAATAATCCCTGTAGGGTTTCAGGTAAAACCACACCTCCAGTACGATGCCAGGTATGCCAACACGCCTTAAAAGTTGCACCTGACATCTGGATATAGCACATGGCTCATGTGGAGAGCTCAGAGGCCATGTGACCTTGGTCTATTTACTTTAAAATCTCAAATCTCTGATCTTTCACGAGAAGTACAATGAATAGTAAGAATCTCTCAGCCTCCTTTTCCTTGTAACCTCCAAAGAGGCAATGCTGCCTACAGATTCTTGTGTCCTGAAGAGTTTAGAGAAATCCACATCTTCCTGCAATGGGACTGGATTGGAGCTGCTGTCTTGTTTTCACCTCTGTTTGGTCCTGAGGTTTCAGAGGAGACTCCCACTGCCCCCCGCACTGCTCTTGCTGCTATATTGATCCTCAGCCAGTTTCCCTGGACACCAGGTGGCCCAGGGCTGCATCCCTGGCCCAGACTGTTCTCAGGGCACAGCAGCGGGAGCTCAGGGTCGTGCTAGTTAGAGTGAGTGCCGTCTGAGCGCTGTCTGAGCATCTCAGGCCCCAGACTGTGGCGAAGATCAATGCAACGGCAGGAGTCTTCATTTTATCTGTGATGTTTTTGAACATTAGTAACAGTAAAGGGCGGACTGAGGAGGAAAAACAAATTCTGGAGCTGCAAGGAGAGAAGACTTGAACTTCAGAAGCGAAGGGCTACATGATTTTCTGTGGGTTCTGGGGTGTTCTTCCCTCTCCATCCCTTACCTGCTTCCAGCCCTGACCACTTGCCCCTGGTACTTATCGAGCCAAGGAGAAGATTGCTGAGAGCAGATCCATAATTTTTCATATCAGAAGTGCAACAGACCAAGAGATGTTGGGTGGCTTTGTGGCATCCCCAGTGAGCAATGAGCAATTCTATGGAACCTCATCCGCAGTGCTCTGGCTAGCTAAACAACACAGCACGCTCCGGAATCAGAACAACACTGCCTTGGAGTGAAAGGAGCACGCACCAGCCTTGGGAGGGTGTGTGTGTGTGTCTTTAATCAGTTTCTGCACATCTGTCTTTACACAGTTGGACTCCTTCACAAAAGTCACCCTAACTACCTTAACATATGTAGAGCCAAATTAAAATTACTTTATCAATCTTGCATTTTCAGCTTTCCCATCTTCGGGGTTATTTTCCATCCATGTGTTTCATTATTTCAGTAAAGTCGTCTTGTCTCCCTAACTGAGAGAAATCAGGCAGTAGAAGCCAAGTTAAATCTGGTTTGGGGGCAGGGATGGAGGAGAGGAAAGGGAAAATTTAATGTGCAAGCGTTTCAGTCTCTTATCCACATTCCCATCTAAAGGTTTTGCAAGGTTTTCAGAGTCACCACTTTTCTTTCTATTTTATTGAACAGTATATTTCTCCTGAACTGAGCCCTTTCAACAAATATCTTTTTGAGTCAAAGTGGGATTTTGGATATAGTGTAAAAAAGAGCATTCCCTTTTATGTACATAACAGTCATCTTTTCCAGGCAGTCAGAACCATGACAAGATGGGAGGAACAAAGACTGTTGCATGGATGTGAAAGTATAAAATACAAATAACACAGAAATTAAAACAAAAGCCCAGCTAGAACAAGGATAAGGATACAAACTTTTCTTGAAAGTTTCTGTATGAGTTGTTTTACTATATCTTAAGCATCTTATCATTTGTGAGATAGAAATTCACCATCATCTTTTCTTATCATTCTTTCAAATTTTACATGCAAGGATGAGGTGTGTTTTATTCCTATTGCCCCCTCCATCATACCAACAGTATCTGGATAGCAATTAAAACATAGAGAACCAGACACAAAGGCCCTTCAATATATGGACAAGTGGTGTAGTGACCACACCCCACACGGGTGGGTTTTCTTTAATTGACATTTGAGTTTCCTTACCTTTCAGTGCATGTGTTAAAATGCTCAAAAAATGTGCTAGCTAGCCGGGAATGATTAACCCCTTCTAGGGACTGAATATTGACTTTAAACATCAAATTAAAAGGATCAACAGGAAATGAAAAGTAAGAAGAAATAATACTTTTGTTGGAGAAATGTAGTTTAATTTGGTACTAAATGATTTCCAAAATGCACTCGGCAAAGTTGCCCCAGCAGTGTCCGAGTAAGGTGACCTTGCTTCATGTTTCCTTTATTGCAAGATGATTCCTTGTCTTAATTCAGCTACAGTTATCGAGATCCAGGGATGCAGGTTGGGCCATGCGGTGGAGATGTATGGTCACCACTGGGCGATGTTCCTTGTATGAAAATCCCCCAGTTTCTGAATCTCTGCTTCTGTGGGTCAATGTCCACATTTCTCCTGGCTTGTTACAAGTGAGCAGTGATTCTGTATCTTCCTGTTCTCATTGGCTGGACACCTGTGCAAGTATTCTAGGATCAGTGGCCAGAAATGGGGTTGCAGGGTCATGGAATCGGCTGGATAATATCAAAATTGCTTTCAAAGTGATCGTGCCAAAGCCACATCCTCGCTAGCAGAGTCAGAGTCCCCAAGAGCCACCCTCCCCAACAAGTAGTATTGTCAGACTTCTTAACTTTCGCCAATCTGGTGGGTGCAAATGGCATCTCATTATTGTTTTAATTTGCATTTCTCAGAATCCTAATGAGGTTAAGCATCTGTTCGTGTGTTTATTCGCCATATTTTTTTTTCTCTGCTGTGAACCTATTAGGTTGTTTGTCTTTTTATTACTGATTTGGAGAAGTTTTTTATAAACATATTTTGATGATTAATCCTTTGTTAGTTAAATGTGTTGCAAATCTGTACTCCCAATTTATGGCTTGTCTTTTCACTGTTTTGGTGTGTATTTTGAGACACAGGAGTTCTTAACTTAATATAGTTGAATTTCTTGTTTGGTTTTCTCTTTTTTTTCTTGTGAGGTTTGTCTGCTGTGACTAGTTTAATAAATTTTCCATCACCTTAAGGTTGTAAAGTTATACTGATTTTTCTTGAGAGAAAATTAGTATAATACACTAGGATTTGTCAGAGTTTGTGGAAGGGGTGGGCTGGGATAAAATTTCACCTCCCCCCATGGATAACCAATTTTCCAACACCTATTATTAAATAGTTCATTCTACTCGCTGCTTTGTGATGCTACCTCTCTCCTGTGGCAAAGTGCACTTTTCAAAAAGTTAAAAGCATTTTTTATAGATATTGATATATACAGTGAGCATTTGTCAAAGATGTAGTACATCTTTCATGAGGGAACCACCACGATGTGGAGCTTGTTCAAAGGAAGATACAAGAACTGATATAGTCAGTTGGGTATAAAGTCAGACACGTGACAGAGGGTCAAATTCGATACAAAACTGGTCCTCACCTTATAGGGAGGCGCAGACTTCACCTTCGGAGTCACCTTCTGTCCTGGACAGAAATCACTGCCACTTCTGGACAAAATCATCAACATGGTATCAGTTTCTGACAAGTGCCCGTCTCGCTTGATGGGGTCTGAGTACTCGTCAGTGAGAATCAGGAAGTCAAAGGAAACGATAATCCCCAGGAGATTCCTGAGACGGACTTGTGAGATGGCTCTGCGAGCTAGTGGTTCTCAGACTTGAACTAATACGCCGTTCAATTCATTCATGGAGTTTTTAACTCCAAATATTACATAATTTCAAATGTAAATTTGTATTGTTTTTTCCAATCTATCTGTTGTTTTGGTTATTCTCTTATTTCTTTGTCATGCCCTTTGACATTACCCTAGGTAATTTTTTAAAATTAGTAGACTTTATTCTGTAAAGCAGTTTTAGATATGCAGGAACATTCGAGCAGGAACTACAGAGGGTTAGCGTGTACCGTCTTCCTTGGCCCCAGATACACACATGGTTTCCCCATTATCTGCAACCCTTGGTAGTGTGGTTCTGTCAGTTGATAAGTCAATAATGATACATCATTATTAACTAACATCCATCAGGTTTCCCTCTTGGTGTCGTACATTCAGTGTACAACAAATTAAAAATGGACCCATTTATAATAACAAATTTATAATGATATGTATCCACTATTATAATATCATAAAAAATGGTTTCACTCCCCCCCAAAATTCCCTGCATTCCACTTACTTATTCCTCCCTCCCCCCCGCCCCTGGCAACCCCTGATCATTTACTGTCTCCATAATTTTGCCTTTTCCAGAACCTCGTATAGTTGAAATCGCATTTTAAGACTGGCTTCCTTTTACTTAGTAATATACATCTAAGGCTCCTCCCTGTCTTTTCATGACTTGACAGCTCATTTCTTTTTAGCACTGAATAATATTCCGTTGTCTGGATGGACTCCTGGTTATTTATTTATTTTTACATTTACCTACTGAAGGGCATCTTGGTACTTTCCACATTTTGGTAATTAGGAATAAAACTGCTATAAACACCTGTGTGCAGGTTTTCGTGTGGACATAGTTTTCAACTCCTTTAAGAAAATACTAAGTGTACTTGCTGGATCTTATGGGAAGAGTATGTTTCGTTTTGTAAGAAGCCACCACACTGCCTTCCAAAGCGACTGCACCATTCTCTGTTCCCACCAGCAGCGATGAGAGTTCCTGCTGCTCTGCAGCCTCCCCAGCATCTGGTGTGGTCATTGCTCTGGATTTTGGCCATTCTCATGGATGTGCAGTGTTAGTTCATTGTTGTGTTAATTGGCATTTCCCTGATGACATGTGATGTGGAGCATCTTTTCATATGCTTACTTGTCTTCTCTCTTTCTTCCTTGGTGACATGGCTTTTAAATCAGATTGTTTTCTTATTGTTGTATTTTAAGAGTTCTTTATATACTTTGGATACCAGTCCTTTATCATAAGTGTGTTCTGCAGAGATTTTCTCCCAGCATGTGGCTTGTCCTTTTATTCTTTAATAACGTCTCTCACAAAGCATACGTTTTTAACTTTAATTGTGTGAACTTATCATTTTATTTTATTATGAATCATGCCTTTGGTATTGTGTCTAAAATGTCATTGGCAAACCCAAGGTCATCTGTATTTTCTGTGTTATCTTCTAGGAGTTTTATAGTTTCATTTTGTATTTAGGTCTATGATCCACTTGGAAATAGTTTTGTGCAGGGTGTAAGATCTGTGTCTAACTCAGTTGTTTTGCACATGGATGTCCAGTTGTTCCAGCGCCACTGGTTGAAAAGACAGTATTTTTTGCTTTGTGTTACCTTTGCTCCTTTGTCAAAGGTCAGCTGATTACATGTATGTGGCTCTCCACTGTTCCATTGATCTATTGCTCTGTTCTTTCAATTTCACTGTCATGTTTACTGTCGCTTTAGAATAACTTGAAGTTGGGTAGTGTCAGTCTTCTAATTTTGTACTTCCATTAATATTTTAAAATATATTAATCGTGTATATATTTTTAAATGTTTACACAAAAATTTCAAAGTCTGTAGAAAATCCTAGTCTCATTCTCTAGTTGTTGCTGCTGCTGATTTTTGTTTAATTCTGTGATTTTTGAAAATGGTGAGCTCATGTTTCTTACACGTTTTCTGTTGAAATTTTTTGAAGCCTAACATTAAGGATTTTTCCTTCAGAAAAGATTTGTGTTTGATTCTACAAGTTGAAGTACAAGACCACTTGTAAGGAATTTTTTTCTTGGTGCTTTTGGGACACTTCCTGCCTGAAGGACAGCTTGAGGTGGTGAATTTTCAGGAATAGTTTTGGTTGTCTTTATGTAAAGCTAAGACAGACAATTTTCTTTATTATCATGTGCTATGAGTCAGCTATAGAGTTGCCAGATAAAATTCAGAATGCCCTTTTAAATTCGAATTTCAGCCAAACAATGAATAAATTTTAATACACATATTTCATAAGACATCCTTACACTAAAAATTAATTCATTTATCTGAAATTCACATTCTACTGGGTATCCTGTAATTTACTACTAAGTCTGGTAGCCCTAGTCAATGTGCTTTTTAAAACAGTTCACCCTTTCCTATGGGTTCTCCCGTTCCAAACCTGCACCAGCCTTAGGGCTGTCCACATCCCCTAGGACAGCCCTCAGGCAGCCTCTGACTTCAGAGCGGGGCTCTCTCTGCATTTGAATTTTGTTAGCAGTTTCATCCCATGAAGAGTTGCCTTTAGCATTTTACTAGCTCAATGTTGCACTAAAGATATTAAGAAACATTTATCCAGTGTTCACAAGACTTTCACAGCTGGAGGATTTTCGTGATACCCAGAGACCAAAGCACCAGCTGCTCTGTTTGTTTCTGTCCAGAGTCTCAAGTGCTGCACTACAAAAGGCACTGAGATCACAGGGGGATTCTTGACAGTGCAGACCCTTAGTCCTGCCCAGCAACACTGGCACTGGGGGTACAGATGGGGCCAGGAATCTTCACAGTCAATTAGCATCGTCTGGAGATTCCCCTGCAGAGGACACTGTGGGGCAGAAATCCAGCGTGGTAGGCAAGGGTGGGAGCACGTCATGGTCCCTCAGCTGGGTCCTTGGTATGAGGAAGCACCAGGCCACACGTGTACAAGTCAGTGTAGCTGTTCCCACGAAACTTCTTACACGACAGCCCTGGCCCGGAGGTGGCCTGCAGGCCAAGGAGGAGGGAGCATCCATCTGGGGCGCTCAAAACTGAGGGAGAGAGGCAGATATTTCCACATACCCCTCAACCCACACACGCACAGATACCTCCGTTTTCAGCCCCTCTCACTTCCGTGGTCCATTTGTTACAACTGATGAACCTACATTGCCACGTCATAATCACCCAAGTCCATAGTTGACATTAGGGTTCGCTCTTGGTGTCGTACATTCTGTGAGTTTGAACAAATTCATAATGATGTGTACCACCGTTATGACGTCATACAGAGTATCTTCACTGCCTTAAAAATGCACTGCGCTTCACCTGTTTATCCCTCCTCTTTCCCCCAACCACTGATCTTTTTACTTTCTCCATAGTTTTGCCTTTTCCAGACTGTCACATTGCTGGAATCAGACAATATACACCATTTTTAGATTTGTTTTTTTCACTTAGTAAAATATACATTCGAGGTTCCTCCATGTCATTCCATGGCTTCAAAACTCCTCTCTATTCAGCACTAAATAATATTCCATTATCTGGATGGACCACAGTTTAGTTCTCCATTCACCCACTGAAGGGCATCTTGGTTGCTGCCACGTTTTGGCAGTTATGAATCAAGCTGCCCTAAGCGTCCACGCAGAGGTTTCTGTGTGGACATAAGCTTTCAGATTATTTGCGTGTAAAGGAAGGAGCACCATTGCTGAATCCTATGGTAACAGTAGGTTTAGTTCTGTAGGGAGCTGCCAGGCTGCCCTCCAAAGTGTCTGCACTATTGTTCATCCCACCAGCAACGAAGGAGGGTCCTGTTGCTCCACATCCTTGCCAGGATTTGGTGGTGTTGGAATGCTGGATTGGGGGCATCTTAATATGTGTGTAGTGTTATCTCATTGTTGTTTTTATTTGCATTTCTCTGATAGCATGTGATGCAGAGCATCTTTTCACATACTTGACTGTCATTTGCGTCTCTTCTTTGGTGACATGTCTGTTCAAGTCTTTGGCCCATTTTTTTAAACAGATTGTTTTCTTATTGTTGAGTTTTAAGAGTAGTTTGTATGTTTCAGAAAACAGTTCTTCACCAGATATACATTTTGCAAAGCTTCTCTCCCACTCTTTGGCTTGTCTTCTCATTCTCTTGACAGTGTATTTCTCAGAGCAGACATGTTTAATTTTAATGAACTCCAGCTTACCAATTATTTCTGTCATGGATCAAGCCTTTGGTGTTTTATCTAAAAAGTCATTGTTATATCCAAGGTCATCTAAAGTTGCTCTTGGAGTTTCATAGTTTTGCATTTTACATTTAAGTCTATGATCCATTTTCAGCTAATTTTTGTGGAGGGTGTAAAGTCTATGTCTAGTTTCCTCATTTTGCAGGTGGATGTCCAGTTGTCCCAGCGCCAAATCATCCCACCCTTGGACCCTAATGAGGGTGTGTGCCCCAGGTCCTGCTGCACCATCTTCCTGAACCCTGCCTTGCCCTCCCTATGTGGCCCCTCGAGGTGCGCCATGAACCTCCTCTAGGACCTGTGAGTGATAAACCTCTCTATTTCAATCCCCTTGTGGTCTCTTGTTGAACCAGGCTCACCCTCTGACACCCTATTTAACAAATGTTAATTTAACAAAGTCACAAGACAGACAGAGGCATGCATAAATTGTATTCATTGTTGGTATTATTGTTTTGAACAGACTGTTATGTGTTAGATCAATTAGGAATAAGAAAAACATAAGTTTTTATTTTACCTGCATTTATTCCTTTTTCAGTGCTCTTCCCTTCTTTATGGAGATCCGAGTTTCTGACCCATGTTATTTTCTTCCTCTTCAAAAAACTTCTTTTAACGTTTTTTGCAAGGAAGGGCTACTGGCAACAAATTCCCTCAATCCTTGTTTGTTTGAGAAAGACTCATTTCTCCTTTACTTTTTTTTTCTTTTGTTTGTTTTTTTGGTTTTTTTTTTTTTTGTGGTACGTGGGCCTCTCACTGCTGTGGCCTCTCCCGTTGCGGAGCACTGGCTCTGGACGTGCAAGCTCAGCGGCCATGGCTCACGGGCCCAGCCGCTCCGTGGCATGTGGGATCTTCCCGGACCGGGACACGAACCCGTGTCCCCTGCATCGGCAGGTGGACTCTCAACCACTGCGCCACGAGGGAAGCCTCTCCTTTACTTTTGAAAGACAATTTCTCAGGGTACAGAACTCTAGGTTGTTTTTTATTTTTTTCCTAAATACATTAAATATTTCACTCTACTCTTTTCTTGCTTGCATGATTTCTGAAAAGAAGCTGGATGTAATTCTTACATCTGTTTACCTATAGGTGACTTTTTTTTCCTTAATCTTTGATTTTCTGTAGTTTGAGAATGAGATTCCTCAGTGTGGTGTTTGGACATGGACACTGCTTGGACTTCCACAGCTCCCTGGGTCTGGGGTCTGGGGTCTGACTTACTTTGGGACAATTCTCAGTCATTATCATTTCCAATGTTCCTCCTGCTCCTTCCTCTCTGTCTTCTCCTTCCGAGAGAAGCAGTCATCCCTCAGTCCCCGGATGTTCTGCTCTGTTTTTTTTCAGTCCTTGTTCTTTTTGCTTTTTGGTTTTCAAGGATTCTGTTGGCATATCCTCAAGGTCAGGCATTCTTTCCTCAGGTGTGTCCAGTCTGCTAATAATCCCGTGGAAGGCATTCTTCTTTTTCGTTACCAGCATTTCTTTTTGGTTCTTTCTTTCTTTCTTTCCATCTCTGTGCTGACCTTGTCTGTCTTGTTTCTGCTTCCTGTCTACTTTATCTGTTAGAGCCCTGACCACACTAATCTTAGTTGTTTTAAATTCCCAGTGTGAAAACCCTCACTTTCCCTGCTATGTCTGATACTGATGTTTTCTCTGAATTTTGGGTTTGCCATTTAGTATGACTTGTAATTTATCCTTGAGTGCAGGACATGATGAACTTGGTAAAAGGAATTGCTGTAAGTAGGCCTTTTGTCATGTGTTGCTGAGGTGAGGGGGAGGGGCGTGTTCTATGGTCCTGTGATCAGATCTCAGTTTTTCAGTGCCTGGGCTTCTGGACTGTGAACTTCAGAAGAGTTTCTCAGTTGTCGTCCCCCTCTGGTGGGACCATATGTCTGGAGTGGGGTATTTCCCTCCCCCCAGGTCTGTTAGGCTCTGATAAAACCCCAGCAGATAAAGCTCTGCTTCACTGTTCTCCCCTGTGGTAAGGGCTTGAACAGAGTGCTCTGACATTTAAATTTATTTAAATGTATTATTACAAAAATGGTTCCTATTTTCCTCCCCCTACAGGAAGCCTGCTGGTTTTTCTCTGATATTTACTGTGGGAACTTAGTCTATCTCCCGGAAATAAAACCTCACAAAAGCATGGGAGCCACCCTGTGACTGGAGCCTCTTAGAGTCCCCAAATCTCCGACGTGTCCACTCAGAGCCTTCCAGCAATTCATCAAGTACTGTTCAAGGTTTTCTATCCTGGCAACGGCTCCCATGGTGGCTTCTACTGTGCATCTCTGCTCCAGTAAATTGAGATATCTTTCCACAGAAAAATTAGAGTAATTTTGTTGGTATCTACAAAACAGGTTGCTAGGATTTTAATAAAATTATATTAAATCTACAGATCAAATTGGAAACAATTAACATCTTAGCAATATTGAGTCTTCCAATCCCAAACAAAATATCTCTCCATTTATTTAGATCTTTGATTTCTTTCATCAGTTTTGAATTTGTCCACATATAAATACTGTACATATTTTGTTAGATTTCTACCTAAGAATTTCATTTTTGATGCTGTTTTAAATGATATATTTATTTAAAACTCCAATTGCTCATTGTTGGTTTAAGGGAAAGCTGTTAACTTTTGTATACTAACCTTTATCCTGCATTTCAGACATTGTTCACTTGAGTCCTCTCTTAATGTCTGTCTTCCCCCACTTTTGGTCGGCCTACATAGATGTTATCAATTTTATTGCTCTTCTTAAGAACTTTATTTTAAACTGATTTTTATATATTATTGACCTTTTTTCAATATTTTAAAATTTATCCTTTAATTTGTATTTGTTTTCTTATTTTTGCTTTTGGGTTTAAATTATTCTTTCTCTAGTTTCCTAAGGCTTAGATCATGATTTGGGGGCTTCTTATTTTCTCCTATATGCATTTATTGCTATACATTGTCCTTTAAGCACTGCTTTTGCTGCATCTCACAATGTTAAGGTTCATTTTTATTTTAATTTAATTGTATTTTTAAAATTTTCTTTTGAGACCTCTTTCATTGACACATGTTATATAGACATGTTTTGTTTTTCCCCAAACATTTGCACATTTTCCAGCCGTCTTTTTGCTATGGATTTCTAGTTTCTGTTATGGTCCATGAACATACTTTGTCTCATTCTGTTGTTTTTAAAATGTTAAGGTCTGTTTTATGTCCCAGACGTTGGTCTAACTTGGTGAATGTTCCGTATTAGCTTGAAAAGAATGTGTATTCTGCTGTTGTTGGATGGAGTGTTCTATAAATTCCAATTAGATCAAATTGATTGATAGTGCTACTCAAGAAAACCGTATGCTGATTGATTTTCTGCCTGCTTGAAATATCAATTACTGAACAGGGGGTTTTGAAGTGTCCACCTGTAACAGTGGATTTCTCCATTTCTCCTTGCAGTTCTGCAGGTTTTTGCCTCCCATACTTTGATGCTCTGTTGTTAGGTGCATACACATTTAGGATAGGTAGGTCTTTTGGTGAATTTACCCCATTATCATTATGTAATGTCCCACTGATAATTTTGCTTTCTCCAGACTGTTTTGTCTGACCTTAATATATGTCCTCCAGCTTTCCTTTGCTGAAGTTTCAAACTCCTCTTGTGCCCTTGTCTATCCCCCTACTGACTTTGGGCTTCCCAAAACACTCCTTCTCACGGAGTCTGCAACTTGCTGCCCTTTCAGCTGGAATCCACTGCTATTACACTGGACCCCTTTTGGTGTGAGGTGAGGTGTGAGGGAGAAAGACCACTCAATTATGCTGTGACCCTCATAAAGTTTCCCCCATCTGACCCTGTCCCTGTTAAGTGGGACAGGAAGTCTTCATTCCTGTGCAGTCAGCCTTTGAAGGAGAGCACTCTGGCCTGTTTCTTATGACTCCTCTGCCCCTGCCCTGCCAGAGGCTCTAGGGCATCTTCCTCAGGAGGGTCCCTGGAGGCAAAGGCCACTGAAATGTGGGGCCACCTGAGGCCTTGGTCCCAGGAAACTCTCACTCTCCCACTAGTCCACACGCAGCCTCCAGCAATGCGTCCACACTATATTTAAATGCCCTGCAGTTTATGCCCACAGCAACTTCAGCTTCAGGTGGGCAGATCTCCACTGGGACTCCGGCTTTGCCTCTCTCAAGATTTCAGCGTGGCAGTTTTCCCTGTGACCTCAGTTCTCTGGTATATTTGTAAAACATATTGATTATCTATGTTTTTCTCCAGCTTATTCTTATTATAAGGGAGCAGTGACGATCTCCATGATCTTTAAGTGTCAGAGCTAAAAGTGGAAGTCTCACATATTTTTACACAGAGAGTAAAAAGGAAGTATTCAGTTTGAAAATTTAAAAAATTACAAAGAAGATAAATGCATCTCTCTAAGGTAGTAGATCAAGGTCTTTGAAATGGCTGGAAAGATGGAATCAGTGGGTTGAGGGATTAATTTTGGAAAAGAGGAGGTAATATTTCCTCACCAAGAAAGAATGATATGACACATGCACCCCCATGTTCATAGCAGCACTGTTTACAGTAGCCAACACATGGAAGCAACCTAAATGTCCATCAAGAGATGAATGGATAAAGAAGATGTGGTACATATATACAATGGAATATTACTCAGCCATAAAAAAGAATGAAATGATGTCATTTGCAGGAACGTGGATGGACCAAGAGAATATCATACTAAGTAAGTCAGACAGAGAAAGACAGATATCATATGATATTGCTTATGCAGAATATAAAAATGATACCAATGAACTTATTTACAAAACAGAACTAGGCTCACAGACATAGAAAACAAACTTATGGTTACGAAAGAGGGGAGAGGGAGAGTTAATGAGGCGTTTGGGATGAACATATACACACTACTATGTATAAAATAAATAAACAACAAGGACCTACTGTACAGCACAGGGATCTCTACTCAGTATCTTTTAATAAACTATGATGGAAAAGAGTCTGAAAAAGAAAATATAGCACATATACATATATTCTAACCAGTTTTCTAGGATTAGGGCCCCACCCTTATAACCTCGTTGAAACTTAAAGACCTTTTTAATGTTTCCATCTCCAGCAGAGACACATTGCAGGTTAGGATTTCGCCAGAGGAATTCTGAGGGAACACAATTTCGTCCATGGCCCTGAGCCAGGCAAGGGCTCTGGGGTCAATGTTGGGGAGTCCTAAGGGGCTAGAATGATGTCCATAAGGGATGAAGAAGCACCACGGACTGTCCATGGTAAGGAGACAGCGACCAGGAGTCCCTCTGGAAGCCCGAGGGGTGATGTTTCCAAAACACTCTGCTGTGAAATGCGGGTCAGCATGGATTCCTGGGCTGGGAGAGCCAGATGACTCCACGCTCAGATGCCTCGACAACATAAGGCCCTTTTGTTCAGGGAGCAGACAAATGCCTTCACCTGGCTTGCCTCCTGGGCCACCGACAGTTCTGTTACAGAAATAAAAAATGGTACTCCTGGTGCGGCTGCTTCTGTTCCACCTTTTCTAAAAATGATCTTGGACTGGTTCCCAGATGATGCATCTGGTTCCCTAATTTACAGCTCTGAAGATCAGAACAGTGGGAAAACTTGGGTCCCTCTTCTGGCTCCTCTGAAACACTGGTAGGAGATGCCAGCTCTGCCAGGCTGCCGGCTGACGACCCAACCCCGCGTTACAGCAGCTGCACTGTATGGGACCCGGCTCTACATCACTGGTCCAGCCCTAAAGTCACTTCTGATGGAACTGCCTCAGGTTCATCCCATTAATACGATCCAAGGTAAAATGCCTTCAGTTCTAACGTCCTAACTCACTAGGCAGGGTCGATCAGTATTCTACTGCTTCTACCTGTTTCTGAAAATAAATTTCACCCGTTGTTGGAAATAATAATTCCTTAGTCACATTCTCCAAAATGTAATTTCTCTGGTTCAACTTCTTAGGAAAATGTAGTCAAAATTCTTAAAAACAAATCCTAAATTGAGGGGGGAGACCTTCAAATTCTCGAGTGAACCAAGAGTGCTCATCACCTTTTCTGGGTGACCTGAGAAAAACAAACCAACCGACCTGTGGGTTAACAGCTGGAAGTCTTGATTATTAGGAATATTCGACCCTTCAGAGTCCATTAGGTGTCATTCTCAGCCACACATTAGACTCACCTTTGGAGCTTTAAAAACAAGAGTTCTAGGGCCTCAGGGCAGAGCAATTGCATTAAAATCGCTGGGAGTGAGGCCCCTGCGTGTGTGTTTTATCAGAGTGCTCCGGGGATTCTGAGATGCAGGAGGAGCTGAGGACCACGGTGAAAGCAGTGAAATGGTGAGAAACACACAGTACAAACCGAGGCAGTGCTGAGCCTGAGGTCTCTGGAACCGTGGGTCTTTTAGAAATGACATTTTTGTACAATCTAGGAAGAAGACTGCTGATTATTAGGGTACTTTCAAAGCAAACATTTCACCTATTTAAGAGTACGAACTATTTTTAGTCATTTAGTGATTACACTTCCATGCAAACAATTCATATGCTAATTAAACCTTTACCTATTCCTTCCAGCAGGGTTTCCAATAGATAATGACACCTCACCTCATTTTGGGTTACTGTTTGAACTTAACGCGAAAACATTACTTTTAAAAATATTTAGACTCTCTACTAATGACAATTGAGAAAATATTGCTTATACAGCTCGCCTTGTTTGCATATATAAATTCTTTATTTGTGTCATCACAAATTCCTTTGCTGATCTCACATTTCAATTTCTGCATTTTCAATGTAACTAGGGCACTGTATCACCACTGACTCTGATATATTTAATTTAGCTAAATAATTTCTCGCCAATGCTTGATAGCAAAGATCATGGCATTTTCAAAGTTACCCCAGGTGACTAGGTTGGGAGAGGTATTTACAGACCCACTAGACAAACTCCCTCATTTAACACTCCGAAAAGGGTCTTAGAGGCTAAAGTGTCCCCTTAGTACCCAGACGTCTCGTTTCCCCAGAGTAACAGGCCATTCGGAGCTCGACGACCTGCATTTTCATCCTCCGGCTGTTATATGAATGACTACAGGCAGCTTACTCAGTCTATTTTAATCCTCAGTGAAGTGTCCTATGGAGGAACCCAGTACAGTAACCGTCAGTGTGTATAGTTAGGAGGAAAACACACCATGTGTTACTTAAGTTGCCCGTATTTTTGCCTCTCACAAGGATGGTCCAACAAGGCCCCCTAACGTAGTACCTCCCAATGCCTTTGAGCTTCGCAGATGTTATCTGTCGCTCAGAGTTGGGACTTTCCATGTTTGGGAGGACTTTCCTCCTTTTTACAAAGGTTCACGATTCATCCCTAACATCTATGGTTGTGATGTAATTTTAAGTAATTAATTGACAAACTGCTAAAGATTAGTATGCTAAGAAATGTGAGGAGACAAAGAAAAAGTAAGATTTCTCCTCTGAAGTTGTTTTTAATGTGGAGGAGCCCATATAGGACTTTCAGAATGAAAAGATTCAGCTGGAATTTAAATCCCAAGTGAATCCTACCAGCAGCAAACACTGGAAGTTCAGAGATGGAGTGTCCGCTGTGAGATAAGGAGGAACAGAAAAGACTTCTAAGGAGGACGGGTGTCCCCGGCGGTGTAGGGAGCTGCTCCCAAGCTTTGGAGTGCACAGTTTGCCGAGCTGTGGACTCGAGCTTCAGTCTCTAATGCATTTGGTCTTGCAGTGGCAGGGTCTGGATTCATCTGAATGCTGGGCTGGGCCTGTGGTCCAAGGTGGCCTGCTCACGTGGCCGGCAGCGACGCTGCCTTTCGGTGGTGGGCTCAGGTGGCGCTGTCAACGCAGCACCTGCACTGCTTCTCCCTGTGGGTTTCTCACAGGGTTGCAGTTCTAAGGCTGCAGTTCTAAGAGCTCATGGGCCAGGAAGCAGGAAGCAGAAAGTTCCTTATTCTATTGCCACTGAAGCTGGGGAATACCCAGATTTGAGAGGAGGACACCGTCCAGTGGGAAGAGTGTTACAGAGCATGTGGCCCTCTTTATTTCTTTTTTTAAAGTGTTTAATTTAATTTTTATTTTATATTGGAGTATAGTTGATTTCCAATGTTGTGTTAGTTTCAGGTGTACAGCAAAGCGACTCAGCTGTACACATACGTATAGCTATTCTTTTTCAGATTCGTTTCCCATTTAGGTTATTACAGAGTATTGAATAGAGTTCCCTGTGTTATACAGTAAGTCCTTGTTGTTTATCTACTTTATATATAGTAGTGTATATACATTAATCCCAAACTCATAATTTATCCCTCCCCCCCCTTTCCCCTTTGGTAACCATAAGTTTGTTTTTGAAGTCCGTGAGTCTGTTTTGTAAATAAGGTCATATATACAATGGAATGCTACTCAGCCATAAAAAAGAATGAAATGATGCCATTTGTAGCAACGTGGAGGGGCCTAGAGATGAGCATACAAAGTGAAATAAGTCCTACGGAGAAAGGCAAGTATCGTGTGATATCACATATATGTGGAAACTTTAAAATGACACACATTAGCGTGTGGCCCTTATAACTGGCTGCAGCGCACCCTGAGGCAGAAGCTGAAATCTCGCTGTGAGGATGGAGTAAGTGGCGGGGAGATCTTTCTGTGCAGCAGGAACAAGGAAGAGGGGAGGGGGCTGGACTGTGCAAACTGCATTTAGGGCAGCAGGTGGTTTGGGTAGAAATTTCACTTTGCTGAAGCCATAACACCCTGTGGAAAGGGGGTGAGTGAAGAGCTTCTCACACTTCCCTGGAGGACAATTTTCCCCCGTCACTGACCAGTATCTCCATAAAATGAACTACTAGAGAAATCAAACTAAAAGCATATGAAATGTAAGCCAGATGTGTTTTCTTATTATTAGATTCAAGGGACATAAGAGTATTCTGCTCAAGAGCTCTGAAGGTTTATAATACACGCTCTTGGGGTCTGCAGTGGTTTGGTTTTGCTGCCGGTACAGATGGAGCCAGACCCTAGGACTCAAACGTGACAAGGAATCAGGTTAATTTAACGTTATCGTGGAGGTACGGGCATGCTTGTTTTTATTTCTTTACTGTTTTGCTTCTCACATTTGGTTGGAAGCTTCTAGAGGGAAGAAGTACATTTTAATTTTCAAAACTTCCTGTATGCAGAGCTGTTGAAAAGACAGGGTCTAGGGTGAAAAGAAAATGCAAATGACAGAAGAGTGTGTATATGCTTTTTTCCTTTTGCAAAAACAAAGAGCATGTGTACAATATATCAAATATTTTATATATAGATATATATGTTTCTCTTTGAAAGATAGACTGTCATCCTTGTGAGAGCAAAAGGCAAGATAGGAAAGTAGGCACCCTTACCTTTGGAATTGTTTCATTTTTTCTATGTGTATCATCACACCTAGGGAAAACACTCACTTCCACCTATTTGCTCAGAATGTCCTAAATAGTCCTGGTTTATATGAACAAGTATGTCAGCTTCGCGGCTCACTCTGTCTTTAGAAATTTAAAGTTTGCAGGGCAGAAATAGAGACACAGATGTAGAGAACAAACGTATGGACACCAAGTGGGGAAGCGGGGGGAGGGGTGGGTGGTAGGATGAACTGGGAGATTGGGATTGACGTGTAGACACTAATATGTTTAAAATAGATAACTAATAAGAACATGCTGTGTAAAAAATAAAATTAAATAAAATTCCAAAAAAAAATAATAATGTATATGTACAGTGTTAACCTGGCTCACATCCAGTTAATGTTACCTATTTACCGACTTTATGTGTGATAAATACCTGCTCTGCCGGACTGGTACAGATCAACGGCATAGCCATTGCCCTCGGAGCTGACACATTTGTTCAGTGAGGATAATCTTACTTGATTTTTGCAACTGGCATGAAAAAAAATACCTGAGTGTTCTGTTCCATCCTTCCCTGACCTTCTTATCACCTTCCCTTCACTCCAAAGGCATTTGAGTTAAGGTGTGTGCTTACTTGTTCACCTCTTCACTTACTGCAGAGATGATGGCATGGCCACTGGGCCAGGAGCCCTCACCTGACACGGACACTCGCCAACATCAAAGGGGTGGAAGAAATGGCCATCACCATGGTGACCCTGATGTGTAACAAAGTAGCACATATTACACCATGTCTTTAATAGCTATTACATAGTACATATGTTTAAACAGGTATCTAAGCATGCAACTCCTATGCTTATTTCATAAGACATTGTGGGCCCTGTGATTACATGTTTAAAGAATCTATGTCCCCTGCTCTCTGGAAGCTCCATAAGGAGAGTCCTGTTGTTTAGACCCAGGATAGTGCCTGGGATGTAGTGAGCACTCCAATGTGTGTTGAATGAAGGCATGCATGAATTTATACGCAATGGTTCAATGGTAGAGGTCTTTCCTCTGTGATCCAGCGTACTTTTGCAGCACCGTGTTGTATTTCTTTGCTGATATGACTGGTTTTTCAACTAACATGGAACTTTTTAAGGACAAGGGTTGTGTCTGTCTCTATTTCAGGAGTCCATCAGAGAGCGCCTGACACATTGCAGGAGATCAAGGAACATGAGTTGATTGGATAAATATGTATAAATATTCATCCACATTGTAGCATGTAGCAGTGCTTCATTTCTTTTTATGGCAGAGTAATACTCCATTAAATGGATACTTCACATTTTGTCTACCCATTCATCAGTTGGTGGACGTTTGGATTGTTTCCACTTTGGGATATTACGAATAACACTGCTGTGAACATAGGTGTGCAAATATTTGTTGGGGTCCCTGCTTCAATTCTTTTAAGTATATACTCAGAAGTGGAATTGCTGGGTCATCAAAAATGGTAACACTCTATTTCATTTTTTGAGGAACCACCATACTGTCTTCCACAGAAGCTGCATTGTTTTACATTCCCACCATCAATGCAGGGATTCCAATTTCTCCACATCCTCTGCAACACTTGCTTTTTTGGTTTTTTTTGGTGATAATACCCATCCTAATTGGTGTGAAGTGGTACCTCGTGGTTTTGTTTGCATTTCTCTAATGATTAGTAATATTGAGCATCTTTTCATGTGGTGATCGGCCATCTGCACACCTTTTTGGAGAAATATCTATTCATGTCTTTTGCTCATTTTTTATTATGATTGTTGTTGAGTTGCAGGAGCACTATATATATTCTAGATACTCATCCTTTATCAGATATATGGTTTGCAAATATTTCCCCCCCACCCCACCCCCCCAGCTCTGCCCCACCCCCACCCCCCCAGCTCTGCCCCATCCCCCCCGTGGGTTACCTTTTTCCTCTCTTGGATTACGCACAGAAGTTTATAATTTTGATGAAGTCCAGTTTGTCTGCTTTCTTTTTACTGCCTGTGACTTTGGTGTCACACGCAAGAAATCGTTGCCATGTCCAATGCTGTGGCGCTCTCCTATCTTCTTCAAGGCATTTTATGGTTTAACTCTTACGCTCAGAGATTTGATCAGGATTCTTCTTGAGAGTGAGGCTGCGTTTATTCTCATAGCTTCCCTGCAGTGATCCTGTATTTTCTATAATCTGCCCAAGTGCTAGATAAATAGCTAGTAATCTCAGACTATCTCACTCTTGTAGCTGAGGATGCCTTCCTCTGTTTATGTGCAGAACAAGGAGAACAACGCTTGTCACTTGCCACTTCTTTTCTGAGCTAGCGTTGAAATGCAAAACTAGTTGCTCTTCTGAACCTCTTCAAAAAGCTGGTGAAGTCAGCAGGCGGTGACGGAAGATAAACTCCCAGCCAAGGTGAGTGCGGTGCCTCACTGCTGCGTCCCACGCTTCATGCTCCCTGAGATGCACGGTGCATTTCAAAGGTCTTCCTGGTGTATCAGGAAGAAGAGCTATGGGGACAGAGAGTGTTATTTACTAGCGACTTGGGATTTTGCCATACGTTTTCCCTGCTGGTGCCGTTTGTCTTAAATGTCATTGTTCAAATCCCATACACAGAAGGCTTCAGATGACTGTTCTTCAGGACAGAAAATAGAAAAAGAAAAAGAAAAAAAACACCTACATTGCAATAATGCCTAATTTGGGGAAAATTACAGATTTTCAGCAATTTTTAGCAGTACATGGGCTGTTTGGTTGTTGTTGTTGTTTTTTTACTTGAATATAAACTTTATTTTTAAATAAAGTATAGTTGATTTATGGTGTATTAATTTCTGCTGTATAGCAAAGTGATTCCGTTATATATATATATATATATATACATGGGAAGGTGTTGTGTTTGTGCTATCAGTTTCAATTCTCTCAAATGGGGATCAAAATTGAGCTCCTCAAGATATGGCCACTAGTGCTCTTTTATTATTATAATTGTAATAGTAGTATTGCTATTCTCTGACTGAATGTCTAACGTTTTAAATATGCCGTAGCCCCCACGTTACATGATTCCAAAGAGCGAAGTGCTCCGTCAGCTAAGTGTCATTTAGAGGAAAAAGCCGAAACTATAAAATTTAGCTTCGTGGTAGGACTGAAAAGACCCCTGTTTCTGGTCAGATTGTGGCTCGTCAGGCTGAATAACACGTGTAGAACCAAGAACGCTGTCCAGACAATAGGAGTCTTGAATATCTTTGTCCAAAAGTATGAAGATAATTAATGAACAATGAACTGAGCTGAGAAAGGTGGCCCCAAGCTTTGGCATAATTGTCTCATGTTTCTGCTTCTTTTTGTCCAGAACCAACCAAAGTTTTACTCAAAACATGGTCCCCCTTCCAGCAGATCAGCCTCAGCTGGGAGCTTGTTATAAATGCTGACTCTCGGGCTGGAACCCAGACCTAGAGAGTCTTGATTTTCCTCTTCACACATCCCTAGATGGTCCCTGTGCCCAGGACACTTTGGGAAGTGCTGCCCTGCATTACTAGTGAGGCTGGAACCACTTGTCTATAAAGTGGACCTGTCGTCCATCATACCTTACAGATAAGCAAAAGCTTGTACTCAAAAACATGACAGTCTTGTGAAATTCTGTAAAAGAAGAAATGGGAGGTTGGGGGCAGAGCAGAAGGTAAATGCTTTGGAGGAAGCAGGAAATTTGACCTGACTTTCATTTTCAGAATCCTGACCAGCAAGCAGGGTTCTTCTCCATCCCACAGAGCCAGGAGTATGAATTGAGAAGCAGGGCACAAAAAACACCGACGTCTTGATGACCCTCCAGGTTTGCTGCTGGGTTTAGAGCAGTTGTTTGCTGCGCCACCCCTGATTAGCATGCATCAGGCAAGTTAAGGGACCGGAGTGAAACCTGGCTTTCCAAATCTGTCCACTTCCTGCCCTTCGATACGTGATCCAGAGCCGCCGCTCTACATGGGCAAGAAATGCGTTCCGGCACGAAAACCACTGCTTGCATGACATCATTCCATATCAGCTTACACTGTAATGTCAGGAATGTAACCGTTAGCATTTAAACATGCATAAAATTTAATTAACCTACTTACCAGTTTGCTTAGAACTTTTGAAGGGCTACCTAGAGTCCTCTCTAAGCATTTTATTGCAGAGTTTTGGAAAGCTCACAAAAGAGAGAAGTTCACGGGGATTTTTCTCCCTAAAGCTGATGGGCCGTGACAGATGAGCAGATGACCCGAGTTAATTATTATTGAATTCGTTATTACCGCTTTGTTGTCACCCAGCTCAGCCGGGGTAAAATGATGACAGTAGGTACCTCATTAAAACAGCTGTTTCAATTATGTAGCGGCAAATATTTAAAAAGGGAGGCTTCCAAGTTTAAAGCTGTTAACAAAGTTTGTTTGTGCCAAGATGATCTGATCAGAAAAGGAAGGGGTAGGAAGAAGAGGAGGCGCTGATCATCACAACTGTTCAAGAGGAGATTCGCCCCCAAAACCCACCCTGGTCTTCTGTGCATCGTGGACCTCAGCGGAGAAAGGGAGGTGCTGCATGAACACCCTCCTCACTCCATCCTGAGCTCAGCTTAAATCTGCTTACATTCAAATGCTGAGAGGTCAGCTGTGGACCTTGACTTCTTTCCAGCTACACAAGGCATCCCAGCAAGTGTGTTCTATTGTTTTGAATTGATCCAGGTGAGACTCTGGTTCACGTATTTGTAGAAATCAAGAAAAGCTCCCCCCCACTTCCCCGTTCAGGAGGAACCTCTCCTCACCCTAGACTATCTGGAACAACTTCGTGGAGACGTCAGCCGTGTTCCTTAATGCTTGTCCACCATTAGAGCATCCGCCTGAAGAATAAGGCATGATAATTTAATAGCTAATCTGATTTTTTTTTAACATCAATATGCGGCTGACTTAGCATCAGTAAAATTCAGCAAAACTGTCATAGTGGGACTTTTCTGCCCCCTAAGTAGAATTCACCTCTCTGCTTTATCCTAAGTTGATCATCTTTCAATGCAGTGTTCAGGGTTTTGCAGAGAGAGAATTCAGCTCTGATGGCCTCCCTGCCTCCCCTTGTTCCAAGCAATTTTTATTTTTGATGTGTCTGTCTCCTGATGGTCATGTGACTCAGGGGCTGGGCGTGCTAAACCGTGTCTCATAATATGACCCAATGAGGTCACGGGTCATAGTCCCCACGCCTGTTAGTTCCAAGCTGGGAAAATTGGGGTCCACAAATCAGGAGTCGGGCTTCAACCCCAACTAGCCCCTAGGTAAAGGCACCTCCGTGTTCCTGAGCGAGATGAAGCAGGCTGTGTAGACAGCTCGGCATAAACTCAGTACCAGTGGTGTCCCCCCTCCTCTGCGGAGGACAGCTCATTTTAGATGAAGAGATCTGGGTCACTGACAGTGGGTGGCGTAGGAAGAATGAAGAACTATTAAGACACAAAATCCTTGGGGGAGATTATAATGCAATTTGCATTTGGAATTTGCCTGAGAATAAACTGTCCAATCTAAGTCCACCCACGAAAATTAGACATAGCATTTGCTACAGATTTGCTCATGAGCCCAGCCGCTCTGTGTGCTTATGCACATTTCCTACGAACACTGCTCAGTAACATCGCTGATCTGGGAGACACGAGCAGCTGGTTTAAAATATGAAAAATAAACAGATCAACTCACATTCTCTACAGCCTGTCAAACAACAGTATAACCAATTTAAAGACAAAGCCTGGCACCGATCGTGAAGACCTCTTGGCTGGAGGGATCGATGTTCTCTCTGTGTTTATGGAAGGAGGCACTGCTTATTTCTTGGTCTGTCTAATCAGAAGGGGAAAAAGAAAGTCACTTGTTTAGTGCCCCAAACTAAAATTCTAACAGAAATGTTTAAATTCAAATAGTGAACACTTTGGAATGCACAGTTTCGTTGTCTTTCATATAGGTAAAAAATACGTTTGCTCTGTAATATTTGAAGTTGTTTTTAGAAAAAAGACCGTTCCTGCTTCTCCCCCTCTTCTCCACTGAAGCTTAATATCTTTGTGTATCTTATTGTCATCATTATGAATAGTTTAATATGAAATGAGGATACACAGGGAAGAATTCTGCATAGGACCTAATAAACACATAGGAGTGTCATAAAATTGAACTACTTTGAGAAACTGAAGGCACTTGATCCAAGTGGTAGGAGGTGGAGGAAACTCTGAGACATCACCCTCAAGGACCCTATCCTTGCAGGAAGAGAAAGGGATTTTTTTAAAAAATGTCTTTACTCATGTGATCCTCATGACCACAGGGCACCGGGGGGATAACGGGTGTAAGGTTTTCTGTGTTTGCCCCACGTCTCCTGTCCTACCCCCACCAGCCAGTGTCTAGCAATTTGCACCCCACAATTGCAAATCTGTGATTTGAAGAAAAGATTCAGGTGCATAGACCATAAGCCTTCTGTGTGATTTTTGGAATCTAATCTTTCCTGAATATATTTTTATTTTAAGTAACATTCCTTTTACATCTACTATTTTAAGAATTAAGATGACACAAAAGACGGGAGAAAACAGCAAAGTGTTCATCTAACTGATTGTTTTTGGAAGAGATTTGTATTATAAATATATATTAGAAATTTAGATGCACGTTCTTGGGATAAAATTTCTAAAATTGTCTAACTCTTTAAGCGTGTACTTTAGACCCTCAATTCCAGTTACTGTCAGTTATCAGAAGTTCTCCAATAGTCATATGTCTTGTTCTCCACCACCGTTTGTCTCGCAATACCTTAAAGTATTGATTTCCTCCATATGATCACACGTGGGAGACCCACCATGCACCTTGCTTTACCTCCAGTCCAAGTAACAGAGGCACCAATTTCCTCAACAGAGGGTGTAGTGGCACCTGCTTTCACCTCTACAGAGCCCCAAGGGCATCATTAGCAACTTAGGGCAGCGTTCCTGGGCTCCAGGACAGCTCTTCTGACACCTCTTTGTCTGAGCGTGCACTTGAGGTCAGGAGGGGTAGGCAGGGACCTGTCCGTCAACCGGACCCACTGGATCCACCCTGACAGTGGGCCCGACCCCCTCCTGTCCACAGTTGCGGTCACCCAGCCATGGGGCCTTGGGGGTGCTTACCTTGTCAGGACGTGCTCCCTGCCCTGCGATGCCAGCTGTGAAAGTGTGTTTTGTGCACACTGACCTGGTCCTGGGTGTCTACACCGCGCTTCCCATCCACACTCCCCACCACTGGGCACGATTCACACCACTGACTTCACCTCAGCCCTTTCCTGAGAAGGAGTCTGTGATTCTCTTGCTACCCTAGTTTTCTTTATCTTGCCTTGGCAAAAGAGAGAGAAAATCAGCACAGGAGATTTCTCTCTTCTCTTCAAGGAGGAGAGAAGCCACAGCTCCTGTTTTCCTATGAAAACATGATCTTTAGTGACTCCCCGACCTTTCTCTTCAGATCCCTTGTTGGATGGGATGGATTGGCTGTGGGACACAGTCTGGTTGCATAAGGAGCCACTCTGGATGGAAGAGACTCCAGGTTATTAAGTACAGTCGACCCTTGAACATCATAGGGGTTGGGGGCGTGGACCCTCTGTGCAGGTGAAAATCCACGTTTAACTTTACAGTCAACCCTCCATATATGCCATTCCTCCCTTATCCCTGGCCCCTCCATATTGGAGCTTCTTATCCTCAGGTGCAGTCAATCATCATGTCGTTCTTAGCATTTACTGAAAGAATCTCCATGTAAGTGAGCCTGTGCAGTTCAAACCAGTGTTGTTCAAGGGTCAGCTGCATTGGGGAGTCCATCAGAGGCAAAGTGTAGGAGGAAAGATGCAAAGAGAAAAATGGAAAGATGTGTGATAGAACACAGAAATGACCGTGGATGCCTTCAAGAGATGGCTACACAACTGGACTATGATTTGTTGGAGGCATACTTTTATCTTCTGAGATCCAGGAACTGTTGGCGTGAGATTTAATTTTACTAAAAGATATGAGATTTCCAGGAGGACTCTGGGACTCTGTCATCTTGCCTGACATTCTGGCAGAGTCAGTTGGACTGTGAGAACCTGCAAAGTCATCCTCATGCCTTACGTCATGAAACAATAAAAATAACCATCCCAGGCTGGCAGAGAAAACAACACTGGTTTCCCTCTGAGTTTACCTACACTTGACATTCCAAGCAAATAAAACAGGAAGGAAGTTCAAGGGGTGTGGGACCATGTGAACAAAAATCTTCCAAAATGTCATCTAACCCACATGAGGTAATTGACCAGTTCTCTTCAGCTCTAATTACCTCTGCCGTAGGTGTCCTCAGCTTCCCCCCATCGTCTGCTTAATTAAGAATAGCATGTCTTTCTCCTCATGTCGTTCCCCTTATAGGTTTCCTCTTCATCACGTGCTGTCGTGGCAGAGGTGAATATCATAAAATAGCATCGTGAAGACCACATATCTTTAAAGATGTCAAGGACTAAACAATCAGCAAACAGAACTCTGTGCATTAAGGCATCAGACAGAAATGAGGGTTGAAACAGTGTCCTTTTCAAGTCTTGTGATGTTAACTGGAAAGCGGCCATGGTCTGGACCCTAAATGGACATTTGACAAAGGCCTTACATCTGAGGGTCACCCCCTGATCAGGGGGCATGAAGCATAGACGACACTCGATGCAAAAGCTTCACTCAGGTGGGAGCTTGAAGTCTGGAAGGTCCAGGGGGCTGGCCCGAGATCACACAGCAATACACTACTGGAATTTGTGTTCTAATTCCGGATCAATATCTCCTTCATTTTGACGTTAAACATTTTTGTCTAAAGCAGACAACACAACACATCCCGATGTGCGAACGTGGTGCTTCTCGCACTTGGAGAGCCATGTCCTGGCCACCCCATCTGGAGAGGGGACTCATCTTCCCCATGGTCACGGTAATGCAAGTGATGCAGGGTGCTTTCGTTCCCAGAAATCAGGCCCTTCATCATGAAAAGAAGCTAATAGTTCCAGTTTAATGAAAACTGCAAAATCAGTAAAGTAGGATCAGATAATCATTTACGAGTTCATTCCCTCTACACGGCTTAAGATTTCCCATTACCAGTGAATTGGAAACTGGAAATCAAATTTGGAAAACTAATATAACCTAATGATTTAATGTGTCACTTCAGTGTTTCCCACTGGAGAATAAGGAGATCTTTAGAGAGAATGATCCTTTCGCATCTTGATTTCATCAAAACTGACCAAAGATTATCTGGGAAGCTCTTTTTACCAATGGAAAGGCATACCTTAATTCTGGACATTTCAGGGCTAAAAGTATGTTCACACATTTTGTTTTCATACACATGACACACTTGAAATGTGTTATTTCTTCCAGCAGAAATGTAGGCTCTGAGGTCCAGTTGGAGAAAGTGTGATCACATCAGCTTGTGAGCAGCAGAATTGGAACTTACCTCCCAGATAATATTTGTTTTAACGATTCTCTGGAAAAATCAACCCCTTCAGCAAAGGCTAGCGTGGTACCTGCAAGCAGTGTATATGTCTGCAGTGAGTTATTTATAATCTGCCCAAACGGATGCATTATGTGAGAAAGGATACTCTTAAAATATAGTATAGTCTTTTCATTGGCATAGTCATGTTTGGGGTAGAATCATGACTTTCTGCTTTTACTCACAGTACTGAAGTTCAATTCCTTTGATTTTTAAGTTTGTCCAACGAAGTAAAAAAGTTCATAAGAAAACACAAAGCTTAAGAGACGGCACTTAAAATGGTATAGAAGTGAAAAAGAGCTCTTTCATACTGTATACAAGAAATTTTACACAGCTGTAATTCTTAGATTATTTTAGTGAGAAAACCTTGAGGTAGTAAAACACTGTTTCAATTTCATGGAAAATAGCTTTGATGGCACAGATACGATGTTATATTAGGTATGTTCATAGTAGTCTGTGAAAAGTAAAATTGCCTTTCCAATAGTTAGGTGAATATGAATCCTTAGTAAACAGATCTGACGAATGAGGAACTGGTAATCATTTACCAAATACGTGTATCTCTGCGGGGACCCCTGTTTACGGGTATGTTGAGAGGATGAGGGGAACTGGGGATTGAAGAGCCTTACCTTGGCCACAGTGACGTTTCAGTTATTGCTGTGAGATGAACACAACTTTCACGAGTACCACGTTCTGAATTAGCCTGAACGTTACTGCTCGTGCTGACTCTCCCTACAGAGAGGGCTCACACACCGCAGGGTCTCTGAATGTGTTCTGCGGGTCCCTGCTGCCCCCCCAGTGTCTCTCGTGGAGGAATGGTTTTAGATGGCAGGCAAAAGCGCAAGTTAACAGCCTATCATTCTGAGGACTGATTCTGCTGGAGACTTGTGACTCGACAGCTCCCCCAAATGATCCCAGACATTTGCCCAAGGGAATACAAGTCCCGGACAAGGATACTCTTCGGGCTCTGTAGACAGCACTAAAATTTCAGTTGTCAATTTCATCTGAAGAGAAGCAAACTAACACATACTTTAATGCATCATACGTCAAATCAGGTTTTGAATAACGTTACAAGCGTGACTGTATATGAGGTACAATATCTGTGGGATTATGGAAGTTTATAAGATTATGTAAAGTAGTCAAACGAGAGTAAAAGATGTGGAGATTTTAGAAAAGTAATATTACACGTTTTTATCCATTTATCGTGTTCATTGAACTTTTAAAATCTGCTCTCTGTTCTCTAATCATTTGCAGTGATTTTTTTTAAAGTAAAAATAGTCTTGATTTTATTGACATGAATGTTTTCTTCAGTATCACTTTTCTTTTTAACATCTTCATTGGAGTATAATTGCTTTACAATGGTGTGTTAGTTTCTGCTGTATAACAAAGTGAACTAGCTATACATATACATATGTTCCCATATCCCCTCCCTCTTGCGTCTCCCTCCCTCCCACCCTCCCTATCCCACCCCTCTAGGTGGTCACAAAGCACCGAGCTGATCTCCCTGTGCTATGTGGCTGCTTCCCACTAGCTACCTATTTTACGTTTGGTAGTGTATATATGTCCATGCCACTCTCTCACTTTGTCCCAGCTTACCCTTCCCCCTCCCTGTGTCCTCAAGTCCACTCTCTACATCTGCGGTCTGCATCTTTATTTCTGTCCTGCCCCTAGGTTCCTCACGACCTTTTTTTTTTTTTTCAATTCATGCAGTGAGTCTTTGAGGGAAATTTTCTTCTGGTGGTATTTGCTGCATCCGTCTACGAGTGCACCTAGCTGAAGAATAGGTGGTGTCTCCGAACCATGCTGCACCGAAATGGTCCCCCCTCACAGCTCTGTGCTCCCACAGGGGCCCCTTCCTCTTCACATTTCCCTTTGGGAAGAGACTGGCTCTTGGGCAAATGTCTCAGCAAGCGGTTGGAACAACACGTGTCCCAAAAGCTTTGGCGGCTTCCAGTGTACCCTATAAAAATCACCTCTATTCAGTTAGCCCTTACCTTCCATCTCTGCTAACAGAGGTTTTGGTATTCAAAAGGGTGTGGATCCCAGACTTTTGAGTAAGGAATACCTTATCTTTTCCCAGCTACATTGAAAATCTAGGTGGGGCTTAAAAATAATTTGATATTTGTAAACTCAGATATAATAGCCAAAAAATAAAGGTAAATATTCTCATGTGGCTATATTATAATCAAACTCACAATAGTTTTGTGAGGGTTGTGTTCGAAGTCGGGGCACTCTGGATCTATTATTCAGTTGCTGTCTTTTGTTTTTTCCATAATCAACCATTACTTGATAAGAAGGCTCTCATTAAGGAGGATTGCTTTTTGTTTGTCCTTTTTTTGTTTTTTTGGGGGGGTTGGGTTTGCCAGTAGCAGTAAAGAAAAAAATAAGCAGCATTAGGAAAAATATATTGAATCAAACTACTGGTGGCAAAAAACAACGAACGCATCAGAACATGCCGACCTTGCCTTCTGAGACCAGGGTCACAGCAAGGAGACTTTAGACTCAGGTTCTTACAGATGCTTCTCTTTCCTGGTAAACACGACGTCTTTCTGCTCGGTTGAAAATCCCCAGCTCAGGAACCCCGGGGGCCCCCTTCAAGCTGTGGGGCGAGGACCAGCTTTTGAGAAGCCTGCCCTGTCCTCCCCTCTGCGTCCCTGCCCACCTCCCGCTTTGTGAGTTCTCTAATTATTATGTTAATACTGTTCCATTTTTCAAAGCCGCTCACTTTTCAAAAATTGTATAAGGCATTCCCACGGAGGAGAAGAATCAGAAAAGGAGCAGCACATCTGAGCTTTGAAGGCTAGAAGTCAAAGCAAGATTTTTAAAACTGGATATGAACTAGAGTCATGAATGACTTTCCTGCGGACAGGGGGATTCCAGTTATTCAAATACGGCGTTTTTGTAGTGTTCTGCCATTTCTTCCTCACTTTGTACATACCAGGCCGCTTTTCAGTGGGAATCCTTAGAAAAACTCACTCTCCGATTTCATATTTCCTAAATGAAAAGATGAGTAATTTAGGAAATACCAAGTAAGGAAGACCTAGTGGTACAAAGACATCATACCAAGATCTAGAGAGTCCAAATATTAGTAAAGTTTTGAGTCCTCATCTGCAAAGGGTGGCTGCAACTCTTGTGATGTCTTAAATTGTGAAACATCTGTGCACGGTGTTTAATTTAGCAGATCACGAAGCCCACCTCACCCAGCGGGGCAGAACCGGAGGGGCCGGCTGGTGCAGAAGCAAACATGCTCGCCCCTTGCTGACACTGACCTCTGGGACGGGGCCCCCGGCACTTATCGCCAGACAGAGGGCTGGCTGCTTTCACTGGCGGCTTCCCACCTTCTGCTCGTGCCCAGGCAGGCCTGCGGTCAGGGCCCTGCCTCGGGGCTTGCTCTCTGCTTTTTCTGTCTCTTCTGGAGCCCGAGCCTGCAAAGAGCCGCTCGTGCTCCTGGCTGAATGACGCGGCACTGTCCCCCAGTGCATCTTCCTGAGCGTGTCCTCTGCTGTCCAGTCTAAACCAGACTAAACATTCTGAGTATCACTTCCCTGGTCTTCCCTTCACGCCCTTTTCCTCACCGGCGACCCCACCCTCCTCAAGACACACACAGCATTTTCAGGTAACTTCTATCCAAAACGCAACTCCACACCTTGATTTCAAATGGCCTATTTTAGTCGAGCAGCTACTATGTACCAGGCTTTGCTTTAGGCTGGAGTCCTGGTGAGTAAGACACCCTTGGCTTTCAAGGACAAAGCAAGGGAGCAGGCAGGCGAATGGGCAGCGGTAAGCCCTGAGGTCCATTGTGGAGACAAGGATGACTTTTCCAGGTTTCTGTTAAATCAGCAGGTGTTCATTCATGTCACAGCCTTTATCAGGAACCCAGAGCAGCCCAGGCATGGAGATGGGTGTTCTCAGGACCCAGAGAGGAGCAACCAGGCTCTCTCAGGGGCTCCTGTTTCCATAAAGAAGAAAACAGAACATCTATATTTCTGAAAATGTGCACAAAGTAAGGTCATGTAAGTGGTCAGAGCAGTAGTTGCTGGGGAGGGAAGAGATAGATTAGGAGTTTGGGGTCGACATATACACACTACTATATATAAACCAGCTAGCCAACAAGGACCTACTGTACAGCACAGAGCAGATACGCGATATCTTGTGATAACCGATAATGGAAAAGAATCTAAAAAAGAATAGATATACATATATGTATCCCTGAGGCACTTTGCTGTACACCTGAAACTAACACAACGCTGTGCATCAACTGTATTTCAATACAAATAAAAAATAAATAAGAACAGTAGTTCTGTGATGAGCCAGGGACTAAAACCCTCTGCCTACCCACCTCGGGGGCCCTGGCCCTCCCCGCCCACGGCCAGACCCCGCCCATCGCAAGCAGAACAGGGTTCCACTGCCCTCACCCTGTTTGGGGGATGAGCTAGGCTGCCTCTTAGCCACTGCTGGGGCCCGGCCTCCGCTGACCAGTGGTGAACGAACGTTTGCGAAGCCGCTGGCTGTGATTAGAGAGGGGATCTGTGAGACTAACCGGCCATACAGGGATCAGACCAGAGGCGCTTTATCACCACGGAAAACCAGCTGACGGCTTTACTCTATAGGACACTCTCAACCGCTTGTTTTTTCTCGCCCTCTCTTGTGTTACTTTTTTCTTTAAGTACCTGCTGCACTGCGATTTCCTTGCCGATGTTTTAGGAGGGACCACAGGCAAGTGGCGGTTTTCCTTGAAGTCTTCTGTGACCCCAGATGAGATAGCCGGGCACCTGCCTGTGGAACCCGCTTAGATACACAAGCGCAAATTGATAAATACCCTGCTCCCCGAGAGAGGAGCACGCCAAAGGCCTCCCTGACGCACAGCCGCGCTGCAGTTTGAGTGGCTCTTGATAAAATCGCAGGCAGGCACAAATGGTGAAGAAAGAAGAAGAGGCATGCAGCTTTGTCTCGCGTTTGGTAATTACCTTTGTATTCATCCAGGAGTCCCAGTAGCACACGGGAGGAAGGAGGTGGTGGTGTTTGGGCCCCCAAAGAATTTAAAACGATGGTGCATCACATCCCAGCATCCTATTAATAATTAAACTGTCTGTCACTTACCAACAACATACACTCCAAATTAAATTTAAGCAAAAGGGAAAAAGGGATCATTGGGGACTGAATTAGTGGACTTCAGAGAGAAATAAATAATAATCAAACATCTGTGTTCTAAATAGTACGTGCTTTATCAGACAAACAACTGTTACCATCTCGTTGTGTGGAATTGCTTGGGGAAAATTGCCTGGAAAGCAGAGTTTCCGTCAGGAGGTGAGGGAGGTGGGAAAGTTCATCATCAAGTCGGGGAGCGGCTGGAAGTGGCCGTGCTGCCTGATTCACCTCCTTCTCAGCATCTTGGTTGGTGAAAGAGGAGGGGACCGCCCTCCGGGCACAGTGCACTGGATGGTCCAAGAGTCCCAGGCGATGTGAACAGCCCCGACCCAAGAAAGGCAAAGAATAAACATTTCAAGCCAAACTCCATCTTTGCTGAGTTGTCTTGGAAGCCTGCTGGTTGTGAAGGTTACAGGAGAGAATTTATTTTTTTGCTGGGAGGGAAGAGAGAAAAGACATAGAATTAATAAACAAATGGGTAAAGAGGGAGGAATTAACAATTTCCCCAACTTTGCCGCGGTGTGGTGGAGGACATGACACTAGCACAGCCTCCGATGGAGAAGTGACCGAAAGGAAATGGCAGGAAGGAACCACGAAGTTTGCTAATTACCCTGGTGTCATATTTCATAAACAGGCGGCATTACTTTGTCTGTCGTCTCCCGGTGACATTTAACTCTCCGCCGGTCGCTCGGAAATCTAGCCGGCTGCCACGGGACCGGCAGAGTGAATAAGAGATGAGCAGTTCTGAGCATCTCTGGGTTACTGTCCTCACGTCCCTCCCCACCTTGCCTCGTGCATTTTCTGTCTGTGCTGTTGGGCCCTCGTGGAAAGAAAAACACTGGTGACTCATGGGGAGCTCGCTCCGAACTCGGGCCTGTCGGCTCTGGGTGGGGTGGGGGGGACTCGGAACAGAGCCCTGCTCTCAATTACCAGCACTTTCAGAGCTACACGTCCTTCCCCCGGCCTGGCGGAGAGGCCATCACTGCCACTGGGTGTGCAGGTACCTTTGGAATAGGCGACGGTCTGTGCGCCTTCTCCTTAGGTAACTGCGTTACAAGACCCTATTCCAGCTGTAACACTTGTTTTACGAGAGCCCTGGTTTTGTCTGACACAATACGGAACAACATTTGTCATCCGTTATCAGGGGTGATATGTTTGTTAGCCTGCAGAGAAACATCTGCTGTGCCTTGCTCTCCAGCGTGCAGGCCAGTATTCACAGGATCCAGCTGCATAAAACCACGGTATTAGATGGAGCTGTCCAGCCTGACATGAAGGCTCGCTGGCGGGCAGACAGAAACAGATTTTATTATCTCCCTTTTACATATTTATTCATGTCAAATATCTCTGAGAATCCATACATTACCTCTCCTTTTGTGCATTGTTGTTCTGTGGTGACAAGCCATTGACATCCAAATGAGAAATTTATGTTCCATATTAAATATGGACATCTGAATGATGATCAAACCCATAGAAGCCAAGCCTGGCCAATCACCCCTAAATAATGGATGAGCGGTAGATGGGACTCAATTTGCTCCGTGTAAAGCCTGGGCGACCCCGGTCCCGCGCTGCATCGCCGCGGCACTGTCATTATTCGCTTCTATTCATCTCACGTGGTACCACTCAATAAAATCTGCACGTGATAAAGAGAGTAACCTTGGTCAAGAGTGAGACTAAAGAAAAGGGATCATTTCCTGCATTCGCAGGTAGGGACCTACCGGCGTCCATTGCCTTGGTGTGCACACCGTTACGTCGCGAGGAGGGAATGAGGACGGCCGAGCACCGGATGGGGACCCGTGAGGACAGCCTCGTTATGGGAGGCGTGGACAGTTCTGCCCTATTGAGGTGCCTGATTGCTCTGGTCACCAGCTGGATATACAAAATATATACTATTGCTACGCCGTACAAGTCTGTGTACCTAAAGTGATGTGTATATAATATGGTAAAGTGAAACAGAGTGAAATAAATCAGATGCACTTGGTTATCGTTATGTTTTCAAAATTGTGGTCACCAAAGGACGCAAAACACATTCAACTGCAGTCATAGCGTTTGACTCAATTAAATGAATCTTACTATCAATGCAGTTTGGGCTTAGACCCTAGAAAACGTGTTTTTTTTCCCACTACTTACAAGTGTGCCTATACATGTGGATGCACAAATAGCCCAACTCTTTGGGTCGGAGAAGTCAGAGATGCTTCATGGAAGAGCAAGGGGTTTAAACGGGACTTGACAGGTGAGTTAGTTATCGCGGAGCAGGGATCCCGTGGTCCGGACTCACCGATGAGGGCGAGGCAGAGGGCGAAGTGTGTCTATGGACAAGAACAGACTTTTCGGTGGAGCCACAGGGGTTCACGTTAAGTTAAGCAGGCGCCTCTTACGAAAAAAGACGTTTTCACTGTACTGAGAGTCCACGGGAGGTCACTGCCGGTCTGTGAACATTGCATATTAGCAGAGTGTTTTCAAATATTAACTTAAATATATACAGACGGATTCAAGAGAATTGAGCCTGAAAAAGAATTAGAGTAGTGAAAATGATTACAGGTAATCCAGAAACAGCTGACATAGAGGCGGTGCCTTCATAGCCTAATACTGCCATCAACACCACACACTTGGTGGTTTCCGGTAGCAAGCACTTAATAAGCAGTTCTGCAGCTCAGAGGCCCCACGTGGGTCTCGCTGGGCTGCTGTCAAGGTGTATGAAGTGCTGGGCCCCTTCTGTAGGTGTCAGGGGAGAATCCACTCCTTACCTTCCAGCTTCTAGAGGCGACGCCACATTCCTTGCTGCGTGGCCCCTCCTCCATCTGCGAAGCCAGCAGTGGGTGGGGGGCTCTTTGTTACCTGGCGTCTCTCTGACCATGACTCTCCCTCCTCTCCTCCCACATTAGGGGGGACCTTTGCCATTGCGTTGGGCCATCCAGGTAATCCAGGCTGTCTCCCTATTTTAAGGTCATCTGGTGAGTTGCTTAGTTCCATCTGCAGCCTTAATCCCCTTGCCCAGCAACGTAACCTATTCACAGGTTCCACGGATTCAGACATGGACATCTTTGAAAGTCATTATTCTGCAGACCACAGGGAGAGAGAATAGAAAAGCACAAAACTCAAAGTAGAACACACGGAAAAATGGTGTTTTCCTTGAAAGGAATAATTTCATAAGTCAATGAAGGAAACTCAAGATTCCGAGGTGCACAGTAGGATGAGCCGTGTGACGACTGGGAGAAATGGAAGGTCGGAGGTCAGAGAAGGGACCGATCTATTTCACTATAAGGATAATGCGGGACAGCACTGACCGAGTGCCCACCACGTGCCACCATATCCGTGTAAAGAAATACACCATCTCGTTCAATTTCATTTAAAATACGCATCAAGGTCTACGTAATTGGAAACGGCTAAGCAACGTATGCTCCATACGACACTTTTTTTCACTCCTGTACACCCTCAATTGATCCTATATTCACTTGAGTGTAGCAAGTAGATCGGGTCTCGTGACTTGAGACCACTCAGGTCATCCTCTTTGGGTTCTGCCTGAGAACACTGTCCGTCATCTTAGGAGAAGCATTCAGAATGTGCTGTTGTGGATTGTAACCTTTTTTAAGGCTTGGGATAAATTAAAATTTCACAACAGTGGAATTGTCTTAAAACCCCTTTGTCTCCTTACCTGGGATGTGCTCAGACCTGGACGTCCCCTCCCTCCGTCTTCGCCTTCTTGACCTTCACAAAGAGGTTCCTGGAGTTACTTCTGTAGGAAAATATAAAGACTTTGTGTCAGCAAGATGTGCAGTTTCAGGTCCTCATTAATTTTTGTCCACTTTGGGCTTTTTCTAATAGCGAGCTTCAAATGAATATGAATATCACAGTGACTTATGCTCACTGAATTATGATTTTCCGATATTCCTAAGAAAATATCATTCTTTTGAAACCTCAAGGTGGGGAGAAAAGTTGACATTTACACCATTGCTCAAAACCTCTTTGCTACATGTAAAAGCCATGGGTGTTTCCAAAAGTCAGAGCAGCTGGACTAACCATCTGCCTACAAAGTGCCCACAGGAATCCCACTGTCTCCTGACTGCAAGGCCAGAATAACTAGGGTTTGGGGAACACACAGGCCTCTGGGTCCTCCCCACTGACACCCTTCTAGGGTGACCACCCTAGGCAGCATTAGGCTGTCAGGGCCCAAAGACCTGGAACTGCTCTGTGACCTGCATGTGGTGACCAGAGGACCCTGACCTACACCTGTTTGTAGAGGTATGTGGGTGACGATGGTGCCGTCGCTAAGAGGTGTGTGTGTAGCAAGGTCTCCTGGGAAAACCAAGGGCCATCAGGAAGGCTTGTTGTCAGTCCAAGAAGTCCCAGATGGGGGACCCCAGGCTGCTCAGGTTGGGATGACAGAGTCCTTCTGGTACACCCCGCTGTGTGTCAGTCCCAGGCACAGGTCTTTGGCCATTTGGTTCTGTTTCGTGGGGTCACTGGGCTTGGTAATTTCACTCAACAGTTTCCCCTGGTGTCTGGCAGCCCAGGGGTGCATCGGGCAGTTGGATGGAGTGTTCTGGGCAGGAATGAGGGGCCGGGACCAGGGCTGCGAGACCATCTCCCTCAGCAGCAAATAAACCTGGTCTGACTCCCAACCCCTTCTCTACTCGGGGGACAGACTATGTTTTAGGGGTATTTGTGAATTTGGAAAAATCTCAGAGCATAAATTATCACACAAAATTATTGATTTACTACTTCACACCAAAATTACAGTGACTCAGAGGGAATTCGATTGAAACACACCTGTATCCACATGGCCTTATTTTTCATCACCTCTCCTGGACTGAGGTTTTTTTTTTTTTAACGTCTTTATTGGAGTATAATTGCTTTACAATGGTGTGTTAGTTTCTGTTTTATAACAAAGTGAACCAGCTATACATATACATATATCCCCATATCCCCTCCCTCTTGCGTCTCCCTCCCACCCTCCCTATCCCACCCCTCTAGGTGGTCACAAAGCACCGAGCTGATCTCCCTGTGCTATGTGACTGCTTCCCACTAGCTAGCTATTTTACATTTGCTAGTATATACAAGTCCATGCTACTCTCTCACTTCGTCCCAGCTTACCCTTCTCCCTCCCTGTGTCCTCAAGTCCATTCTCTACGTCTGCGTCTTTATTCCTGTGCTGCCCCTAGGTTCTTCAGAACCATTTTTTTTGTTTTTTAGATTCCATATATATGTGTTAGCATACGGTATTTGTTTTTCTCTTTCTGACTTACTTCACTCTGTATGACAGACTCTAGGTCCATCCACCTCACTACAGATAACTCAGTTTCGTTTCTTTCTGTGGCTGAGTAATATTCCATTGCATATATGTGCCACATCTTCTTTATCCATTCATCTGTCGATGGACACTTAGGTTGCTTCCATGCTGGACTGAGGTTTTCAAGTTAAAAATGTTTTCACCTTTGAAAGTGGCCTTACGTGGAATAACCCAGGAACGATGACTAGTCACCAGGTGTTTTCCTCTCCAGAGGGAATAAATCCGCACAGACGTAAAGTGGTTCTAGGAGGAATTCTGTTTCCTTCTTTCTTTGATCTCATTCTGTGACGTCTGTCTGTCTTGAAGGCCCAGACAAGAAAAGGAGGGGCAGGGCCCCTCAGATAACTGAAGCGTGAGGGCACATTTACCTTCGGGATGAATAAATTTAAGAAATAGTGAGAAAACACCATTATTTTTTCAGAAGAATAAATAAGAAAGACAAAAAAAAAAAAAGAGCTGAGAAGGCAGTGGACAGCGTAGGGACACGTGTGGCTCTTTCAGCCACCGAACGACAGACCCAGCAAAGGAAGTGCAAGTCCCCAAGACTTCCCTTCACGCCCCAAAGCTGAGAACAGTGGGAAAGGAAGGAGGCTTCAAGACGGGGGCGTGCCCACCTTGCAGGAAAACTGCGGAGGTGGAACCCTTACCTGCAAAGTGATGACACGGCGTGAGGAGGCGTCCCTAGGGTATCTGTGCGCATCTTCCTTTGCCTTTAATGCTTGTCTGCACAGGGGACGTGGCTGACACAGTCACCTTAGGGACAAGGGCACAGTGGCACTTTTTCTTATTCCATGTAGGGAGGTATTAGCTCTTTCTCTGGACAGGGACCAGATCTCATGCAGACAGAACCCGGCTCCCTCAGTCTGGCCCTCCCAACACACACACGCTCGGGAAGTTTTTATTTTGTTTTAATGTAAGAAAATACTGTGCTGTGGAATTTCCACGATGTTCACGCGGGGTCCCCCCAGGGTTTGGGGCCGGCGCATCCGGAAGCCCGTCCTCTCTCAGGTCCCCGGCTGCTGGAAACCGAGGTGACGGCGAGCAGACAGGTGCTCTGTCGCTTCCTCGGCGCTCCGCGGTTTCTGCTCGGAGACTAATGCGGCCAATAAAGTCCCCACCCCTGTCTGTGAATCGGGGGAAGACGGCAGCTGTTTCACATCACAGACGAGAACGGAGGAAGGTGCAGGGCAGAGCTCGGGGAGGAAAATTCCATTTTGTCCCAGGTTAAAATCAATTCTGATGATTCAAACCCTTCCAATGAAGAATTTAATGCTCCCCACATAGCCGGTGAAAAATACAATGTTTCAGGCCAGAGGTATTGATGCAATCGGCTCTGCGATTCAGTGCATACATTGACTGTCTTTGCAAACCCTTTTCTTCTGGGATTCTTCAACCAATAAAAGGGGAAAACCCTTACAGTATTCATCTAAGTTAACATTTTCCTTTATTAAGTCCTGATTTTGTTTTTTGTTCCTCCCCGGCGGGGGGCGAAAGGATAGAGTCAGGGTTTTCTTTTTGACATTATTTATAGACTGAAGAGATGTGGTACACTGATTTTTTTTCTTCCTTCCATTATCTGACGGGATTTAGTAGACATATGTACAATCCAGCAAAGCTGATCTCCCGAGATGGAGAAAATGTGAACGTTTTCAGCGTGGGGGAAATCAAACGCAGTAGACCTTTTCAGTTCAAGTTATTATTTTGTAGGAAATAATGTTTGTTCAAAGAACTTGTAGGGTATTTTCTACTAACATAAGTTTGTCTGACAAAGCTTCCCAGGGAGGAAGCTCCCGCTTTCAGGGAGGCGTCAGCAGCAGTGCACTCGGAGCCCTTGGTTTGAGGCTCTTCAGGATACAATTTTTTTAATGAACATTTAATTAATATTAATGTTATGCTGACAAAATACACTGATGCAATAACTCCTGTAGTTCATTAAACATCTTGCTAGAAAGTAGCTCAACATACATACCGTGAAAATCCCCTTGGAAGTTTCAAAATGATAGGATAATTGTAAATTCAGAGAACACATTTCACTGAAAATTAATTTTTGTCAGTACTGTACGTTTGTTCTTATGAAATGCCGACAACTCTTACTCGTTGCGAAAGATCAGTTTCAATATGTCACCATTTTACTTTGGGGTCATTTTGGCTTTTTCGAGACATCGTACACTCTATGATACGTCTCAGGCAATTAGATTGACTAATATATTCCAGGTAACGAGATGCACAGCCTGTGATTTTGAAGTCTCGATGGCAACAGAGTAAAGACATTGTTAAGAGCACCCCATGTTTAAGCAGAGTGCGTCTGCGTGCCTCTTCTCTCCTGTAAGCGTCTGAATGTCTTTGGAGAGTTACACAGAGACTGCAGTTGAGGACATGGGCGATTATTTTCCAACAACAGGAGCCACTTGAAGGCTTGCGTTTGGGCTCCAGGACGCGTCTCTGAGGGTCCCTTGTCTCCTGGTGGGTGATGGGCGTCCACCTCAGGACTCCCCACTCGCCCTTTCTCCTGCCCGTACTTAACGCTGAAAAGGTCTCTAACTTCAACCACCCAACTCTCAGGGTCCTCACAGGAGCTTCAGTATTGGGGAAATTATTTGCCTTTGTGGCGTTCATTTTTGTTTATAAAATACTAATTACCTCTTTTATTGTTTGAAGAGATTAAAAGTTAATAGGAGAAACTAAATAAACAGAATGCCATTCTGCACAAACTATATAAGCTGGTAATTAATTTCTGGCCTCCTCTGAGCTAATTAACTCATATAAAGAAATGAAGTTAATGAAGCATAATTCCAGTCATACGAGTGTAGATACCAGCCGTCTGACTTAATGAATGAGTAAGACATTTCTTCTCTTAGAGGTTTTTCAGTTGTGCTCCTAAACTGAAGTCCCCTTTAAAGTTCCTTTCTGGTTAAAACGTTTAATAAGTGGCAGGGCAACCTGGCGATGGGTGCTACTACCTGCTTCCGGAGGGCTTCTTTCTGTCACTCGCTGTGGCCTGGGCGTCACTGGGCGTGGCCAGCAGGGCTGTGAGGGGCAGAGCAGGCTCTTAGCCTCGTACGGCTTTCCCAGCTCCCTTTGACACACTGGGGTAAACTCGGGAAGTGTCCCTAGGCCACCTCATAAAAGCCATGCACGTTTCTCCCCATGGATATGGCTTATTTTCTACATCCACACCTTCTGAGAAGACTGTGTCCAAAGTCTGGATTAAAGAAGTTCAGATAAGTTGAAAACACTCTTTCTTTTTGCCTTTTACATGTGGGAAGCTGAATGTAACATCAGAAAATGGCATAAGGCTTAGTTCTCTGACATTTGGGGCATGAAAATGTTACCCAGAGTGGGGCTGTTAAAGGGTTCAATTGTTTTCTAAATAGAGACACCGCCCAGTATATGGAAAGGTGTATTTTTGTTTAAATAATATTTAAAGGAAACCAGCTATCTTAAGCACTGTGTTTTATTAACTTGCCACCTAGAACTTCAGGTGTTTTCAGCCTAAGTGTCTGCATCCCCGTAGTGGCACGTATCCCAGGGCACGTATCCCAAGGCATTCACCCTGCACCTAATTTGAGGGATGTACTCATGACACCAATTTCTATGATCTCCCGTCGCCAACAATCAAGAGTTGGGGTTAGACCTTCGCAGCGGCAGAACACGCTTACTTAGCGACGAGGTCTAGGCTGTCATCCCTGCCTCCCAGGGAAGGTGGGTCCATCCTCATCCTACAGGTGCTGGTCGCGAGCCCCTGTTCAACACGTCAACGGGAAAAGATAGGTGGAGAAGGAAGGGGAAAGGCGCATGAGGGTAAATGAACTGGACAGTCATCCTTTGGTTTACCGGTCCCATCGGAATGAGTGAAATGCTGTTCTGATCTTTGTGACATGAAACTAAGATTTTTAGAAGTTCATAGCTTTCCAAGGTCACAGCCGGTCAATGGAGGAACAAGGTTTTGAAGGTCATTTCTACGCGGACATCATGCATTTACTCCCCATCCTCCCTCCCCCCTCCCCCACCTTGCTTCCTTCTAGAACGCCTGCCGGCCCCTGCACCGCTCGCAGGGCTGGCAAGATGGTGGGGTCGGTCATCTTGGGCACAGACGTACCAGCTGCTTCTGTAATATCCTCCGCAGAGCCGGCTTCTTCATCAAGAATCCTTGGGACTCCACCTTCCCCTCACCCTTCCACACCAACTTAGAAGATGACGATGATCCTGAAAACGAGTGTAACAATAAAAATGATAAAGCAGGAGGATTTGGACAGTTATCACCTCGGTTTCCTCATCTGCAGAGCTGGGGTGGTTATGCCCCGAATTGGGGCGTGGAATAAATAAACAACCTGCAGCACTTACGTGATGCCCTGTCTTGAGTGTCAGCAGAAATACACACCAGGAGCCACTAGCCCACACTCAGGCTTCCTCAAAGTGTTCAGAGGGTTGCCCTCATTTGCTCTTTTTCTTGCCATCAAGAGATCTCAATTTAGGGAGATACAGAAAACATTTTTTGCTGGAAAGTGCGCATGAAGCTTCAGAGCCTCTGGGGTTTTTGGAGTTGGAGTTGCCACGCCGAGGCAGCCCTGCAGTCGGTCTTTGTTCTCCGCCTGTGTGCTCACGTCTCTGGAGATGGGCACGTGTCCACACGTCAGATCATGGGTGCAGAAGGCAAGCACTGAAGGAGGAGAAGAATTTTTTATTTTGAGCCCATCCAAGATTATTTGTGAGATGTCTTAGGGAACTTTAAAAAAACCTTGAACTTGAGTCCAGCCTGACTTTCAGCATATTGTCAGAAGAAAGAGAAGGAGAGAGAGAGAGAGAGAGACAGAGAGAGAGAGACAGAGAGAGAGAGAGAGAGAGAGAGAGGGGAACCAGTCAAGAGCTGAAAATAACTCGAGTGATACAGAGGAGATAATACTGCTCTAGTCCCGTCATTTTAAAACATGCCATTAACGAAAGTATAAGTAGCCTCCGATGGAGACCTCTGCTCCTGCGTCGTGGGCAGAGATCAATTGTGTTTCCATCCTCCAGTCGAGAGCAAGGCTGACACAGGCTCAGCAATGTATTTCATCTTGATTTAGTAAATTTCATTTATCCGTCTCCATTATTTACTCAGATGCTAAGAATACATCTTTTCTCGGCCATTTGCTCTTAATTGATGAGGTGGCCATGCGTGCGGATCCGGCGGCCCTGGGATGGGCTGTCTCCAGCTTTTGATCGACTATATATGAAGTAGGCTTTTAAAACTTATAACAGCCTCTCCGATGACCAGGACAGCACTTGTTATTAATGAAAAGCAGGACTGTCAGGCACTAGAAAGCAATCTAATTAAACAGCAAGATTTCCATAAAATGAGTTTGAAATCAATCGGTCAATACTGAAACCACTTAAGAAGATGTAAGTATGATAAACTGTGATTCAGCTGAAGGAGACAGAGGGCACACTGCTTGCCTTCTATTATAGACTCAACAGTCTGTATCGTCTGGAGTTTCTCAAGCCACTGTCGTCAAGAGTTTTTTCTTTCTCTCTTAGAATTCAGAGGGTTCAGACAATACCTTGGTCATAGCTGTCCCTCCAGAGGACACTTTGGTACCTGTGGAGCTGAATGCAGGGGGCTGGTGGTGCCCCCAGGGTCCAGGGTCCTACTTGGCCAGCAGGGGGCTCCTGTCTGTCACCCATCTGCGGAAGCCCTGGCTTTGAACTCAGGGATTGTCTGCTGAGCTGCACAGCTGAGCCACTTGAACTTCCCTTCCTACTTCCCTTCCCTTCCCTCTTTGCGAACAGGCACACATATTTTCTTTAAGCTACTTTGTCCGCGAGGAAAGGCCAACGTGTCAGATATTTTCATTACGTCTATTTTTGCCTCATAAACTCTAGAGCTCTTTGTAAAAGGGAGGAAATTTATTGAAAACGTTGATGGTGAAAGATATAAATAATACATCCAGTCCATAATGTATTTGCATAGTAAGGAGATGCCCTGAGCTGGAGGAGAGATGAATAAACACTTGGTTAGATTTGCTTCTAATTCTTGACTGACCTGTGATTGTCCGCATCTCCTGAGCTGGCCTCACCTCATGGGTGTCTTTATAACACTTTAACTTGCTTCTCTATGAAAGCGTAAATGTTGAAGACATTTATGCTATTTTAGAGAAGAAAAGTTTCTGCCAGGATTAATAGCTAAGTGAAGCTCACGTTGCTGAAACATCCACAACAGTTTTAATTTAGAAATAGCTGTTTTATTCTTACTCAGGTCGTCCCCCTCGTTAATGCCTGTTATAGGGTCTGTTTATTTAGGGTGCATTTCTGTCCCCTCTCTGGCTTCCTCGCATCTGTCCTGCAGGAGATGCAACCTCAAGGGCCACCTGGGCAGCAGTGGTACCATCAGCCCAGTCCTGGGTACCCATCCTGTCCTGGTACCGTGTGGGCCTCTAGAGCTCAGCATCCCTACTGACTGTCTCTGGGTAAGTACCCTTTTCTTACTTCTACTACGTGTTTCATAATGTGTGTGTGCATGTGTGTGCAACTACCTACCTGCCTGCACACAACCCCCACACAGGTACGCACACACGTATTCTAGGTGTTTCATGCTAGGGGGTGATTTCCAATGTCTGCTAATTCTGCCTGCAGTGGTTTGGACTTCCATTTTTATATATTTAACTTTTGTAAAATGAGACGGTATCTACTTTGCAGGTGTTTTTGTTTCTTTCTTTCTTCATGTAAACCCAAGAGCTAGCACCTGTAAATTTCACAAGCCCTTCTTGGATCTAAGTATTTTGTGTCAGCATTCATTCAACAATCATTTTACAGAAGAAAGTTGTAACCGCGTATGGTTGTAACCGCGTATGGTTGTAACCGCGTATGGTTGTAACCGCGTATGGTTGTAACCGCGTATGGTTGTAACCACGTATGGTAATGGATGTTAACTAGACCTATTGCGATCATCTTGCGACACAAAAGGTACCTGACTTAACAATAGTTCGATTTAGATTTTTGGACTTCGGGATAGCGTGAAAGTGCTACCTAGTGAGTAGTAACCGCACTTAGCCTTTGGCATTTTGACCTCTTGGGCTAGTGATGCTGGGGGGGGACAGCACTCCCAGTCACCCCGTGATCACAAGGGTGAACCACCAATACACTGACAACCACTCTGCACTCGACAAACGTTCTGTTTTTCACTTTCAGTGCCGAATTCAACAGAATATGTGAAGTAGCAACACTTCATTATAAGAGAGGCTTTGTGTCAGATGACTCCGTCCCGCTGTGTTCTGAGCAGGTTTCAGGTGGGCGAGGCTAAACCGTAGGTCAGGTGTCAAAATACATTTTCAACTCAGTGTATTTTCAACTTATGGTGGGTTGATTTGGACAGAGCCTCATCAGAAGTCAAGGAAGATCCGTGTATACAAACACTAAGTTGTTACGTTGTACACTTGAAACTAAGATACTGTTATATGTCAATTACACCTCACTTGAAAAATAAATGCCCTGAATGTCCTCTAGCCTCAGGTACTGCATTTACCAAGTGCTGAAATTAATCAGGTATTGATTAAGGGCATTAATATGAGTGAAGCCCTTTGCTCAGTCCCAGAACAGCGAGAAGAGGTAGCCCGAGCTGCTGTTGACACTACCATGGCCATTTGAGGGGCGTGTCACTTGAAAGATGTGGGTCCCGCAAACTCTTGGCCTGTGGGACCAGTACAAGCAACTCGTAGTTACAGAATAATACTATTGATAAAGGAGCATGGAGAATTCCTAAATCAGTCTGGAAGTCAGGTAAGACCGTGCAGAGATGCAGGACCTTCCCGATGGGCCTCTGCAATCAGCCAGAGGGGTCGCACTCAGGAAGGGCAGCGGGGTTGGGGGTCAAGGGCAGCCTGGAGAGGGCAGGAGGCAGGCCGGTCAGGACGAGGGCAGGGCCAGTACCGCAATGGTTGACGTTTAATGGTGGAGGCCCAACCGTCTTCAACATTTGTATTTTTAGCCTTGGAATCTTTTGATCAAACCTCTAGCTTATGCAGACTTCATACGTGAGGGCCAGTGGCGCAGGCTGGTGGACAGGGAAGGCGTGCTCCCCTCACAGTCTCCAATTAGGACCATTCTTCCTCCTGTGTTATAAACGCCGGTCCCTAAATATACATCCTCAGTCCATGGCTCTTGCTGCCAACACAGCTGCCTTGGGCTGCCCCGGGGACACCCCCCACCCTGGTTTCACAGCCACTGTCTTGCCAAGGGTTCCTGGCTCTGTGTCCAACCCCGGCCGAAGGTCCCCCAGTGTCTCCTCCCTGCAGGCCCCCTTCCCTCAGCGTTTCCAGAACCTGATGGCTTGTGCCAGGGCCTCAATCCCAAGGCAGAAACCAGCGAGCCGCTCTGGAGAACCTCTCACCGGCATCACACACTCTGCGCCTCAAAGGAAACCCCGCCTGGTCCCTTCCCTCCAAAGCCGGCAAGCACCAGAAGGAGGGAAACGGTGCTTGACATTGTATTTTTGAGCTAGAAAACCCTGCACTGCTGAACTGTAAGTTTTTTCACCTGTTAGGCTGAACCACAGAAACAGCTGCTTTTTCAGGTCGGAGATGGTCAGCAATATCGTATCAGAGTATCAGCAGTTTCACAAGTTGCAGCTCTTAGAAGCGACAGTCCACTCCCCAGCAACACCACTGCTTTGGGTCTTCTAACTGACACCCACGTAGGAAACTGCCTTTCTCGTGGGATTACCCAGTTAGTTGTCCTGTTTGCAGACAGTCATTTTTGCAGACAGTCCTGTCTGCAGACCTGTTTGCAGACAGACACTTGGGAATAAAACAACCTTTGGCTTCTTTTCTTGAAGGTGCACAATTTTGTTAGCAGGTGAACCTGGTTCCTTGCGCTGAGCTGCGTTGGTTTTCGAGATGCTTTTCCGTCTCTGCTCCTGGCTGGGGTTGTCACCATCTGTATCCACAGAGTTTACATTTATGAAAGAGATCCTGCTAATACTCAAAACAATAGGAATGTGGTAAAACAGCTTACGACCCTGTCCCTCCAAGCTCTTATCACTCACCTCAATCTATTCTAAAAATAAGGGACTTGTCAGGACTGATGATAAAGGCAGAGTTTTAGAGAAATGAAGAGAACTGAACTGACACAAACATAATAACGTCAAGATATAAATCACAGAGTCCTTCTGCCGTTTCATTATCTTCCTTTACGGATTACTGTGGAGGCTCTGCCCACGGACACCAGTGTCAACACGGTGTCAAAAATGGACAATCTCTGCTCAAAGCCCATCAGACAGTCTATGCTCTCATTTGGGGCCTTTGAAAAATTACATTTGCTATATTAATATTAATATATATTTTTTTCCTTTTAGGAAAAACAAACTATGACTCAAATTAGAATAACAATGAATGGATTTAGAGGCAAAATCAATTCTTAAGCAGATAAGCAAAAGCTTGAATACATCACGATTAAACCATATGTCTGGCACCATCATCTCTTAAGTACCACAAATCTTTACAGAGGTACAGACCCTGTGGATTCCAGAGAACCGGTGGATTCTTTCTCTTCTGTGACAGTCACATTTTTCCAAGTCTTTTCAAACAGAAAAGGTTTTATTTTATAAATATCAAAATTCTTTTAACAAAGGAACTTAATGATTTTATCTTAAGAAACATTCTCCCATCTTTTTTTTTTTGCAGATTATGTTCATTTAAGACTTGGGATACTTACCCATTCATTTGTAAATTCCCACTTAGCGAACATTTTTCTGAACTTTTCCCATTGTCCAGCATTGTGCTAATTTAATAGAAAAGACAAAAAAATCAGAACAGTTTCTGTTGACATCAAAGAGTTTTACATTTAGAAGAGGCCTGAAATGGTCAAGAGCATTGAATTATCCTCCCTGTAAACTTATCTGAGAGTTAGAAAATATTCCTTTCCTTTTCCATATTTCATCCCCAAAATTAAAAATATGACTATACCATGCAACTGATCAAGCAGCCACCATGTTTTAGACAATGGCAACCTAATTGTGAACAAAACTTGGTGAATGATATTAAAACTATCATAGGTTATCGCATAGTTGAATCTTTCAAGAGACATTTAAACCAAATTGCATTTATCAGAAATAATTTGAAATGTATGTGAGGCTGGGGGGCATAAAAAAGGGATATTCCTTCGAATGCTTTTGTTACTAGTAAGAGAAAGTTTCAGCATCATAGTAGGTTTAAATTTTGAGGAAAAATGTTTTTAGAGAGAAATATAGGTGTGTTTTATGAATATGAATGTTTATTTAGTTACTAATTGCCCTGTGTGAGGCAGAAGGTTGTTTATTATAAGTAATTGTAGCTTGACCATATGTGTGCTTTAGTCAGAACGCTTATTCCTAAACATGATTAAAAAAACAAGTAAAACACGATGGCTTTGTTTGTACCCCTTGTAGTTGTCTGTCTTTGTGCTTATTCATGCATTTTTGTTAGATCTGAGGCACATACGTCTGCACATACACAGACTAGACATGGGACCCGGGAGGCACCTTGCTTTTCCCATCACCCCCGAACCACTTCTCGGTGCCCCACACCCTGGGAGCTCCTGGATGTTTTCAAGGTGACTGGAACGCACGATGCTGTGTGCTCGGGGTGTCACTACACCAAGTCACTTAGAATGCGTCTCGCTTCTCTGTGATCCGGTGACACCAATTCTCTGTTTACTGATTGACGCTAATTCAAACAGTTTATAATATGTCAGAATTTTTCCAGAGGTGATAGAGGCGATGCTTTGGGGAGGCTTGTGCCGCCACTGATAATTAGTGCATTAGCCCCTGGGTTGTTTGCTATTTTTGTTTCTGCAAAGGGTAAAAAACAAAACGAAACACCTGGATATATATTTTTTTTAATGAAACTAAAACCTTGGTATTTACACCAAAAGCACACACAATTTAAACACACACACACACTGTCACGTTAACACAATGCACCAACACACATACACACACTCCTTTGTTCCAACCAGCCAACGCCTGACTTCTAGAGGGGAACTGAAATAATTTATGCAACTCTATACTGGTAAAGTAAAAACAGTAATTTTACACTGTACCAATTTCCCACTGAAACAGCTCTCACACACACTTAATAATACATAACCAAGTTTTCTGTTTTCATGTTTCACTTTATTAGGACTCACTCCTTCCATCTCACAATGACAAGTTTCTGCCACTGTTTCGGTTATGAAGCATCATCGTGGGATTATTCATTGGCTCAACTGCATCTATTGATTTATTAAATTAATATTCACACCAGGTCTTATAACAAGCCTTCTTGATGTGATCATGAAGGAAACAATGTGACCCCTGGCTACCTTTTAGAACCAGGAAAGGAAGAGGGTGATGACGATGCACTGCAAAAAATATTTTGTGAACAAATCACAAGACAACTTGTGCCACTAAAGATAATACTCTACCTGCTTTGTTTTTTTTTAATTTAATCTGCTTTGTTTTTTTTTAAAGTTTAAAAAGTAAACTTTCTATTAAGGAGGAAACTAACTCTAATTTTGTGACAGGCACCTTTTTTCTAGGTATGATTCCAGTTTGTACTTGCAAAATGACATTTTCTTGTCCTAGGGATATATTTATCGCTTTACTAGAGAACAGTAGTAAACTCGTCATTTGCCATTTTACTCCCAAAAGGCCCGTTCTTACATAGACTTATTATTATAGATGCGATGTACCTTTCAAAGCCTAGTTTGCTAAAATAAAAATAATTTTATAAATATGACAGCAAAGCTTTTATCTTGGCTCAGTAAGGAGTTCAACAGTGAAAAGACTTTCACAGAAACGGTGCTTATTTCACGCATTTCCAAAATCCTCTGAAAATATACTTTTTTGGGTAATCCTTTAAATGAAAGTTTCAAAAGAGGAAGAACACAGACTGAATTTCCCTATGAAGTCAGGACAATCTGGAATCCTTTTCAGAAAAAAAAAATCTGACACGTCAGTAGTATGTCTTAATGTTTCGCCACCTGTTGTTCATTTGTCAAAGGAAATTTGAGACTTCTGAACTTTTATATAAAATATTGAATTTCAAAGTAAACATGCATAGCAATGTATTTACTATTTCCTGGAAGTGTAGAATGTTCATATCTAGAAATGTTTAGATAAGAATCCTGTCTGCTAGCTGAAGTCCAGACCTTCTCCTTTCCACCTACTACTGTCTGAAGAGCTGTCAGCTACAGGCGTGAAGCCCCAGCTTCTGACTTTTAAACCATTTCAGGATCCTCTTGGTGCCCCACCCACAAAAGAGAAATAGCAAGAAAGGCTTCTTACGTTTCTTAAAACAACGTAATACATGCAGGCAGAAGGCACAGAGAAGTCATGGGATTTGGCAAGGTCACACAGCGCAGCAGTGGAAGTTTGGTAGGAATTGAATTCCAGGTGGATTTGTAAAGTCGTGCGAGGATGTCAGGCACCTGTCAAATGTGTAACTAAGGAAGGAAGAAAGCAGTAGAGGGAGGGGGAGGGGGAGGGGACAGGAAAAAGATAGGAGGGGGAAGGGGAGTGGGGGAGGGCGGTGGAGGGAAAAAGGACTAGCAGTCTGAGTCTCCCATCAGCCCCCCCAACAGGGCTCACAACTCCATGTCAGGGCAGATAACAAGAATCGCAGTGTAAACCTGCCCGACTTTTATTTCTGCCTTTCCAAGCTATTGGCTCCTTCACTAATAATCGGGATTTATTACTGGACCCATCTGCTGCCTCTATAAGGTCAAAAGGTAAACCACAGGCACAGCCGATGTCACCATCAAAGGGGCTGGTGGCAAATGGAGCCTGACAAGTATACTTTTAAAGGAATATTGTGGCAAGAGCGCTCTGAGCATGAGAGTCAAGCTGATAAAGAAAATAAAACCTAAAATACTAAAAAGATGTCAAGTTTTAACCCATTCATCCAAGTGATGGAGTCCAGCTGTCACTCTTGTATCTGAGCAGCAGTCAGAAAGAAGAATGGGTCCCAGGAAACGCAATCTGGTCCATCTCTGTATCCTGTGCACCACAGTTAACTGTAATCCTGGGACCACTCCCAGCACAGACGCCCAACAGGCGTGACACGGAGGAGAGTGAGATGAACGTGCAGCCACTCTCCAGCTTCTCAGTGCTATCTCAGACTTGGGAAAAATGGGTTTTCCTTTTTGCTATCTAATTGTAAGACCTCACTTCCCAGGAGGAAGTTTGGGATGTTGACCAGATAGTCTGGTTTTTGTAAGTGTTGTGAGACTGAGACATTTTTGACAGTGAATTTTTTTCCACATATTCAAAAATGTCGAAAGGATGCAGTCAGGGCTGAACCTTCCAGATGATTCTGTTTGTGTGTTCTTTACCAATTTCCAGTCAGGAAACTCCTTTTCCCTTTTCATTTCCAGCTGAGAATGAAAAGCAAAAAGGGAAGAGAGCTTGATGTAAGATCAGGCTCCCTCTTTTCCAGTGGAGATGAAGAATTTACCTCACAGTTTGAGAACAAACTAGAAATCAAGAAAGAATTTCTTGCTTTGTCCCAGCTAATGCTTTAAAGAGACTATCTCCTTTTACACAGCATCCCCAGAAACAAGTTGCAGGTTGCTAACAGCTCATGTAAATTCTTATCATTCCTCTACTCTCTGGGTCATTCATTGCTGGCATCATTTTCTTTTGTCTTTCCATTCTCCATAAAAATGACTCAACAGATAGACATTTGTAGCACAGATATGAAGACTGAACCCCAAGCATCCCATAAAATATTGATAGATCACAGGGCCCTGCCCCCTTGGGCTCACCTGACCCCACCTCCTCTTCAGGTGCTGCTTCTACCCAGAGGTATTCTCATTCTGAGTGATGTTATTAGGACCGGGCACGCTTATTTGCCTCTTGGTTGTGGCTAGTTACGTGTCTACCTTGTAGGATGGCAGCAATGAGTAAACTTTTGTCCTTACGGTGGGGAAATGAGGAAGAAATACTGAGTTACCCACAGTAGCTTGTACCACAGCTTCAACAGTTCAGGGTTATTATGAGGGTTAAATTCTACATGGAAAATGCTTAGCTCAGGGGCCTGCACATGGCAATCATGCAACAATGGCGTGTGTCTGTAACAGGACTGGTCCATTTTAAGGTCTTTAAGATTTCCTGGATCTGTCATGTCCAGTTATCTTTTACGCCCCACCTAGATCTTGACTCATTTCTTGCTTCACAGGATCAATAAACATTAGTTTTGTCTCCCTTTTCCCATTTGTGATTCCACTTTTTCTTATCTTGCTTCCACCTGGACTTGATCAAGAAATATTCATAAGCTGATTAATCTGAATTATTACCACATAGAAAGGGGGAAGGTCATTTTAGAGCCACCTTGATGAGTGGCCTCCTTCCCACCTCCTCTTGCATTGCCCCCCACCTGCCTTCACCTGCAAATGCACTCACACTCAGCAGCTTGCGAGGATCTGATGGTTCCAGATAAAGAAGCAGGTGTGTCTCTTTGTCAACTGTTTTCTCACCCAGAGGTGATCTCCTCAACAGCACTTAGGCTGGTCAGCCTTTCTAACTTTACACATTTTCATAAACGTGTAGTGGTGACTCACTGTGACTTTTGTTTCCATAATGACTAGTGATTTTGAGTACCTTTTCATGTGTTTATTTGCCATCCATGGATCTTCTCTGCAGAACTAATTTCTACTTATCCAAGAGAGAAAAACATGTGCCCCGACCCATGTTTGTAGATGATTTGTTGTTATGGACAGAATTGGAGACAGCCCAGTCCAAAAGGGAATGGAAAGCCTAGTGGATACATCCTTACCATGAAACACTGCTCAGCAATAAAAATGCATCACCTGTTGGTAAGTGCGACAGCATGAAGGAATCTCAAAATAATTATGTTGAGAGCATAATCATGTAAGAAGCCAGACAGAAAGGAGTACCTTTAGTGTGATTCCATGTATATAAGTTTCCAGAAAATTAAAAACTAATCTATGGTAAGAGAAAGTTCCCTGGTGATAGGGATGAAGACAGATGGGGAGTGGAGGAGGGGTGACAGCAGGGACAGGAAGTTCTGGGCGACAGTGGCTACAGGGCTGTGTCCACTTGTTCACCGTGATGACGGTTTCACCAGTGTGTACATGTATCACAAAGTGGACGCTATGTCAACTATACCTCAACCAAGCTGTTAAAGATATAACAATCTCCGCAAATCATTATGCTATACACCGAGAGTTAATACAGTATTATATGTCAATCATATCTCAATTTAAAAATACAGCCACCCCTTAAAATAGAAGTCATAAGGGGGCACGCAAATGGAGTGGCCCTATTTTCTTTTTCAAAACGTGAACCACGTGTCCTTCTATTTCGTATTGCTTCTCTTTAAGCCCACTGCCTTTCCCCACCTGCTGCTCACTAAGGCCAGGCTGCAGGGTAAGTGGGGCAGCCCGGCCTCAGGCAGGGGGAAGTGGCCCCTGCACTGTCGCGGGCCCAGTGTAGAGACTGCCAAGGACTGTGCAGACCCGGCAGGGAAATACTGATTTTGTCATTGTCCCCTGTCTTTTCTCCTAGGTGAGGTGGTATGTGTTTGCGGGCACTGCCGAGGGCAGGACCCCTACCACAGACGGCAGGCAAGTCCTCAGGATGGTTTCTCGTTACAGAGACCGCCGAGGAGAATCTAGAGAACCAGGGAGGCCAAGGTCTGGAAGAAGCAGACCCAAGAGATGGGCTTCCCTCTGGCTAGAGATGGGCTGGCTGTGGATGAAGGACGAAGAAACGAGGAGGCCGGGGGTCCGTCCCCGGCTGCCGGGGAAGGGCTGCTGTCTTGGCCTCTAGGAAGATGGACCATAAACAGGCAAGGAGGTTCAGTCACCTCCACGCTCACAGAGCTCAGGAGCAGCAAGATGTGACTCTTCCCTCAAGTGCCGCCTGGACACAGCGGAGCAAAGCGCAAGGTGGGCAGGGCACTGTGACAGAGACGACAGTCAGGGCAGTGGCCAGCGGGTCCAGTGGGGAAATCACGCCAAAGCCCAGACAGCAGAGACAGAGCCCAGAGACCGGCAGGAGGTGGGGCTGGGTGGGTCAGCACCGAGCCCTCCTCTTGTCACCGCTCCTGCCCAAACCCCTGTTGTCATAGCTTGCATTGCCACCACCTTGACAGGATGGGCTGCCTATGGAAACTCACCCAGTGGGTCACGGTTGCCAAAAGATGAAACCACATTTTACACTGTTATATTAACAGACCTGGCTTCAGTTTGCTACGTACACAGCAGACACCATTTACTACGTAGTTTTAAATTTTTTCTAAATAATATAATTTTTTTTTTTTTTTTTAGTTTTCTGGCTGCACCTCGTGGCATGTGGGACCCTAGTTCCACGACCGGGATGGAATCCATGCCCCCTGCAGTGGAAGCGCTGAGTCTTAACCACTGGACCGCCAGGGAAGTCCCTAAATAGCACAATTTATATTAATGACTTCTATAGACTAAATGTCTCTCCACAAAATTCATATATTAAAACCATAACGCCCAATGGGATGGTGTTAAGAGGGTAGGGCCTGTGGGAGGAGATGAGGTCATGAGGGTGGAGCCGCCATGATGGGACTAGTGTCCTCATAACAGAGACCCCAGAGAGCTCCCTCTCCCCTCCTCCACGTGAGGACACGGCGAGAAGGCGCTGCACACGACCAGGAGGAAGGCTCTCGCCAACACCAAATCCAGAAGCTCCTTGACTTCCTGCCTCAGAGCTGTGAGCAGTGAATGTCTGTTGTTCATAAGCCCCCTGATCTATGGTAACTCGTTACAGCAGCCTGAACAGACTAAGACTAACTATAGAAATGACTTCTCAACAGTTCTGTTCTCCATACAGAAAATGAGTAAATCTAGTATTCGTGAAAGACAGCAGATGGCATGTTTAAGCAATGATGCAATAATGTATTTGAAGGAAAGTAAACGTTTTCTACATATAATATTCTGAGAGATGGAGTTCCTTAAGTCTTTGAAAGGTCCCAGCTCAGGAAGTATGTTCTCATCCCTTCTGCATGAAACTTACCTGAAAAGGTGATAGCAAAAGTTAGTAGCATAAGGAGCTACCAACTAATCTCTAATGACAATTTTTGGTTTTGGAGTATAATTGCTTTACAATGTTGTGTTCGTTTCTGCTGTACAGTGAAGTGAGTCAGCTATATGTATACATATATCCCCTCCCTCTTAAGCCTCCCCCCCCCCACATCCCACCCCTCTAGGTCACCACAGAGCACCTCCCTGAGCAGGTTCCCACTAGCTCTCTATTTTACACATCGTAGTGTATTTATGTTAAATCTAATCTCCCAGTTCATCCCACCCTCTCCTTCCCCCCCATGTCCACACATTCGTTCTCTATGTCTGCCTTTCTATTCCTGCCCTGCATATAAGTTCATCTCTACCATTTTTCTGGAGTCCACATATATGCATTAATATACGATATTTGTTTTTTAATCCCTTGTGGACTACTGGGCTCTTTTTATTAGCCTTTGTCAAGCCTCAGCCAGTCTGCTATTAAACTTTCAAATTTAGAAAAGGGACATGATTTTTGGTACTTGAAAACAAAGAGTGAATACACTTACACACACACAGAGGTTTAAGATGTGCAAACGTGGGCTTCCCTGGTGGTGCAGTGGTTGAGAGTCTGCCTGCCGATGCAGGAGACGCGGGTTCGTGCCCCGGTCCGGGAAGATCCCACATGCCGCGGAGCGGCTGGGCCCGTGAGCCATGGCCGCTGAGCCTGCGCGTCCGGAGCCTGTGCTCCGCAACGGGAGAGACCACAACAGTGAGAGGCCCGCGTACTGCAAAAAAAAAAAAAAAAAAAAAAAAAGATGTGCAAACGTATCTTGGGTGTGAAATGATGGAAACCACATGGATCATCGTTTCTCACAATCACGCTCACTCGCACGGGAAGGGCACGCACATGACTTTTAATAAAATTCAATTGTTTGTGATTCGGAGACTCCCGAGTTCAAACTAGCCTGTGTCTTTGTTCTTCGGTTTTATGCTGCTTGAGAGAATTTGGAACGTTTTCCCCAGTCTGACTAGTGTTCTCTGTGCTCTTTTTGGATTCTAAGGGAAGAAACTTTCAAGTCTATTTTGCTCTCCTTCCAATGTGGCAAATATCAATTTAGCTAATGAGGCACAGGTGTAATTGTAGGCATTCCTTCAAGAATTCTTTAGCTATGAATCTGCCTCAAATTATGCAGCACGGTTCCCTAATTGTAGTTGGTTGGGAAAATTCACGGCCCAATGGCCCTCCTGCTCACACTTCCACCTGTGCCTGTGGCATGTGGACCTCGTGTTAGTACATTGTGATGCAGGAAAAAAAACAAGCCCAGCCACTGGCTGCAGGGCTCTCTGCAAGTGTATTCCCACATCGCTCTGTCCTGTTACATTTTACTCATATCCCGTTTTCACATTTGCAAAGAGCATTACTTTTAGAAAAGATGGAACAATTGGTCCATTTCTTTCCTCCCCATCCATCACTTTGGTGAGATGCTGCCATCCCACCTCCAGCCTCTACCCACATTATGGTCCTGGGGCTGCAGGTTGATAACTTGGTGTTGAGTGAATTCCAGACTATCATTTTCAAGCAACGTCCTCATGAATTGAACACCGGAACTGTGCCCCCCATAGCTTGTGCGGAAGAATACCTGATTGCCCACTGAGATTTGAACAGAACCAGAGAGTACTGAGATTGAACCTGTATTGTCAGTCTAGCACACCTCTTGTTACCACTGCTGAACATTTAATTTCCAAGAACCTGGGGACCCCAGGACGCCTAGGGTGAGTAGAAGAGTTATATAGCGGTGATTAAGCCAAACTTCCAGTTATCTGGAAATATAACAGCTTAGCTCAAGGGTTTTCATTCTTCCAAATCACCACACAGTTTCACAAATGTGCTGTCCTCCTTGTCTGCAGTCAGTCTTATTATAACATAAACAGAAGAAGACGGGGTGTTCTCCCAACCATCAATGAAAATGCTGCATTGTTAAATTGCTATATGTTATTTGATAGTTTTCCAAAATTGATTTTGTAAGTTAACTTTGCTTTAATAAGTCATATTTGAAAGAAAACGTCAAATGTGAGACAAATATCAATTACTGTTAACTGTTCATCTTAACTTGAAAATATTATTAAATAATGTTGCAGTAATATTAACACCCAGTACATATCTTTTGCTGTAGTATTGGGGGCTTTCTTTTCCAAACAAGCACCTTTCGACGAGTTCACTGCTTCAACCCCAGCTACAGGGCAGCTCCCTATGTTCCCTCCCCGTGGAAAAGGGTCACACAAGGAGGAAAGCCAACTAGCTCAAGAACCCATGTGTCATGAGTCCAAGGCAGGACGGATCACAGAGAGATGAAGGGTGTTAATCACTCAGAGAAGTCAGCCAAGTGCACATGAGTTCAAGCCGCCGCTCTCCTCCAATTCTGATTTATTTGTGGAGTAAAATCATTCTCTCTGTTACTGCTTTAGCAGAGGAATGCAGTCGATGACTTCATGACAGTTCCAGGTCTTTGAAGGTTGAAGTTTCTAACTTCTGTGAAGGTTGCAGAGTACCAAGTGTTTGTTCAAAGCTGCTGATGAGACCACCTCCACTGTGGCAAGTGCAGGTGCGTGAAACTCTAAATTTTTATTGCTTCAGTGTAGTTAACAATAGGTCCATAATGTAATTACACATGAAAGGTACGAAGAGCTTTTGAGGAAGTAAGTCTATAAGTATTTCTGTAGAATCTGGAGTAAGGGTGTCAAAATTTCTATAAATTCTGTCTTTTCAGTGATCGCTATTCCTTCTTTCAGGTCTTATGTTTCCGGCGGGGATCATTTTATTCCTTTCGTACTTTTCACAGTGCAGTTCTGTAGCAACAGGTTTTTTTCAGCTTGTCTGTGTCTGAAACCATCTCTTCCCTCACTTTTGCATCTGAAAGACAGACTTTGTTCTGTTTCAGCAACTTCCAGGTACGGTTTGCAGCCATGACAAGGTTGCTGGAGACCTGCCTGCAAGCAGCAGGAAAACTGGATATGTTCGGTGTTCGGGGGTCAGACAACGTGAACGAGAGAAGAGAGAAACCTCAACGTGAGCCTAGTGAATGCTTTGACCCGCTGTGGGCTGGAGACCCGGGACAGCACACTGACCACTGAGCCGAGAAGCAAGGGGCCACAACTGGGGGTGGGTGAACGGGCTGGCGTCTTCAGGTGGGACCACGGAGGGGAGGTGGCTGCATTTGCTCCAGAGCCTGGGCTGAGCAGCTGCTCTGGAGTAGAGAGAAGCAGAGATTCTGGAGATGAGAAGGTGTGGAGGTGCTGAAACCCTGGTCCGTTTAGAACGGGGAGCCCTCCTCAACCCCTGTAACAGCAGCTTCCAACTGGGAAATGCTGAGCCTTGAAAGTAAGGATCGTGCCTTAGAGAAAGGCCTATTTTATTCTACCCTAACTCACTAGAATAAAAGAACATTCTGACAAGAACCGCAAAAGGCTCAGAGTTGGTTGAGAACTGACAAATCAGAGGGGTTTGGGAAACCTTGGGCTTTCTACAGCTCTGCCCTAACAAGTCCTAAGACCAAGCCTACACAAGTGCGTAGCGTTCAGTCAGTAGTTGACCTAAGTACTTAAAACAATACTCTTCAGAGGAATATAATGGAATCCAGAGTACACACTCTGTATACCTTTTAATGCCCATAACACACTCAAAACTTACCATGTAGTGTGATGTCAGCCGTGGGGTTTTTGTGAGTATCCATGTTTAACCTAGGAGAGTTCCCATCTCTTTCTAGCTTTCTGAGACACTTTATCATGAATAATTGTTAAATGGAGTCAAACACTTTTTCTACCTCAATGGATGTGATCACATGTTTTTTCTACTTTTTGTCTCTTGATGTGGTTGATTTCTAAATTATAATCTGCCCTGCACACCTGGAATAAATCCCACATGGTCATGGCGTAGAGTTCTCTTTATACAATATTGATAATATTTTGCTGAGGATTTTTACATCTATATTCCTTACAAATATTGGTCTATGGTTTTCATTTCTTTAATGTCTTTACCCGGTTTTGGTATTGGGGGCCTCATAGAATGAGGAGGGAATGCTTCCTCTGCTTCTACTTTCTGGGAAAGGTTATGGGAAATGGGCATCATTTTCCCTTAAATATTCCATAGAATTCACCCATGAAATCATAGGTCTTGGTACCTTCTTTTTTAATTTAATTTTTGATTTAATTTTATAATAAATATAAGGCCATTCAGGTTATCTATTTCTCCCAGTGTGAATTTTGGTAGCTGGTAGTTTTTTTCTTTAAACAATTGGTTGATTTCATCTGTATTATCAAATGTGTGGGCATAGAGTAGTTCATATTATTCATTTTTGTTGTTGTTTTGTTTTGTTTTTGCAGTACGCGGGCCTCTCACTGCTGTGGCCTCTCCCGTTGTGGAGCACAGGCTCCGGACGCGCAGGCTCAGCGGCCATGGCTCACGTGGGATCTTCCCGGACTGGGACACGAACCCGTGTCCCCTGCATCGGCAGGTGGACTCTCAACCACTGCGCCACCAGGGAAGCCTTTTGTTACCTTGTTAATGTCCATGAGATCACTAGTGGTGTCCTCTTGGTTTCTGATATTGGTAATTCGTGTTCTTCCTCTCTCTCTCTCTCTCTCTCTCTCTCTCTCTCTCTCTCTGTCTTTCTAGGTGAGCCTGGCCAGAGGTTTATCAATTTTATAGATTTTTGCCTAGACCTGACTTTTGTCTTTTTTCCATTGATTTTCTCCGCTGTATTTTTATTTTTAATTTCATTGTTATCTGTTTTAACTTTTATTATTTATTCTCCTCTGCTTGGTTTCAGCCTTATTGCTCCTTTTTGTCTAGTTTCCTAAAGGGGGAAGATAGTGTTATCAATTTTAGATCTTTATTTTTTTTCTTATATATTCATTTAATCCTGTTAGTATACATATTAATGTGTGCATTTTTGATGGTTTTGAATTCAGCAATAGCTTAATGTTATAGTTTTAAAACCCTTGGTACATTCTTTTCCAAAAGGTTTCATGGCACATTTTTGTTTTTAAATAAATTTATTTATTTTTGGCTGCGTTGGGTCTTCGTTGCTACGTGCGGACTTTCTCTAGTTGCAGCAAGTGGGGGCTACCCTTTGTTGCTGCGCATGGGCTTCTCATTGTGGTGGCTTCTCTTGTTGCGGAGCACGGGCTCTAGGCACATGGGCTTCAGTAGTTGTGGCATGCAGGCTCAGTACTTGTGGCTCGTGGGCTCTAAAGCACAAGCTCAGTAGTTGTGGTGCACGGGCTTATTTGCTCCGCGGCATGTGGGATCTTCCCAGACCAGGGATTGAACCCGTGTCCCCCGCATTGGCAGGCAGATTCTTTTTTGTTTGTTTGTTTTTGGGGGGTTTTGGGGGGGGTTGTTTTTTCTTCTCAGTACACGGGCCTCTCACTGTTGTGGCCTCTCCCGTTGTGGAGCACAGGCTCTGGACGTGCAGGCTCAGCGGCCATGGCTCATGGGCCTAGCCACTCCACGGCATGTGGGATCTTCCCAGACCGGGGCACGAACCTGTGTCCCCTGCATCGGCAGGCAGACTCTCAACCACTGCGCCACCAGGGAAGCCCTGGCAGGCAGATTCTTAACCACCGTGCTACCAGGGAAGTCCCTCATGGCACATTTTAACTTAAAACTTCATACAGTAATATATCAAAAACTGGATAGATTATTTGTTATAAGAAAGTGTAGACAGAGTCTAAGAGCACCTGTCAGGAGACAGATGATCCTGGGTTTGAATCCAGTCTCCTCCCTTTACTGCTATGTGACCATGGGGGATACTCCATGGCCTTTTCCTCAGGATCCTAGCCTTGACATGGTGATTTTAACAGTACCTACATCTTAGGATCATTAATAAGAATATATGCATTAATAAAAATGAAGTGTTAAGAACAGTGACTCGCACCTAGTAAGTATTTGATATACATCCTTTGTTACATTATTACTATTTGACACACTTTCTGGACCCTCTAAATTTGGTCAGATTATTCATATTTGCTGATAAACTTGAAATGGTTCCTACTTGATTCCTAATTCCTGGTAGTAACCAGTTACTGTAGACTTCACTACATTTCTCAAAACCCCACAATACTTTTTTTTGGAAACATGAGCGATCTAACTGATGTATCACTGTGACTTTATAGAGCTTATCAAATAGATTGTCATATTCATGAAAATTCCAGAGATATTGGCATTATATGTATGAAACTTTATCTCCTAAAATGAATGGGCAGGATTTTTAAGGCAACTTTTGGGATAACCACTAATATTAATTGTGTTTAATCATGAATACCTCAAGTAGTATGATCCTGATCATTAAGGTCCACATTGATATCTAGTGGAAATGAGAGTGAAAACCATCAATTACAACTTACACACCTAAAACCATATAAAACGGTGACGAGCTGCTTTATTCTTGGATATTAAAAGATATATAACTATAGAGTATAGCTGTTAATAAGATTAAATATGAGCTCAATTACTGGAAATTAAACACTTAATAATGTATCACAAATTTAAAATTTCTAATTATTTCAGTTTCTCTGAATTTTTTAAGTAGACGAGACCAGAAGCCACGTGTCCATTCTCTCGCAGCCCCTCAGCGCTTGGCGGGAGCTGGTACCCAGGAGATTCTTAACAAACTCGTTTTTAAAGGAATTAAACAACATTCCCTCTCGATGGGAATTTGAATTGTCATGAAATCCACATTTCATGCTTCGATTAAGACCATTTTACTGTAATTACCAGACAGAGCCTCAAAGTCAGCACAGCAAAAATATTGGTCCTGACTTAATTTTAAATAAATATAAGGTTTTAAAGGAAAAAACACTTTCTAAGAACTCCAGTGTTTGGCTCTAAAGCATTGTCGTACCTCATTTCTAGACATGCTGTGCTCCCCACCCCAGTTAGGGGCTGGTAGGTTGTCTCTGTCCAGTATGAGATTCCAGGCTTGTGCTGCCATGTATTGTTCCTTCAGGGCACTGTCCTGTGGTCACCCTCATTGCCAGCCCCTGTCCTAAGCTTCTTACACCCTCTCCAGGAAGGAAAGCACAAAAGGGAAGTTTTATCAGAAAAATCTGCGGCCAATACTACCAACTTCATCTGCCTGTTCAGTGAGATTTATAGGCAACCAAAACTGCTCCAAGGAATAAGATGTGCGCTGTGACTTGCAGGCTGGCGTGTAGGGGGAGGGGATGCAGGAGGCCCCGCCCGGCCCAGGTGAGGCCAGGTGTCTCTGTCTTCTCTGTCGGCCATGGGCTAACTGAGTCTTTTGCCTTAAGTCATTGGTACCTGTCCGTCATGGAACAGAGATCTCCTGAAGAAGGGACCTCTTGGGCAGCCCTTCGTCACAGTCTTCCTGTGACAGGGACTGCAGTGAGGGAGCACAGACCACAAGTCTTGCTCTTGGTGCGCAGCCCGTGACCACCACACAGGGCTCTGTCTGTGTCCTGTTCCAGCTGTCTGCTCCCCTGTGACCTGGGCCAGAGCACCTGCCCCAGACATGGGGGTGACAATTACACGAGGGTCACTCAGTGCCGCAAGGGGGGATGCTTGGGAATGGCGGCCCCATCGCCGGGCATGGTGACTGCAGGGGCCTCACTGCTCTGTTCCCCTTCAGCCCCGGGTCACAGAGGGTCAGCGTGGGGGACCCGTCCTCTCTCCTCACCCCCAGTTATGCCCCGTGAGGATGGGAGTCACCTGCCCCTGGGTTTGCATGGCACCTGTGTCCCCACGGCCCGAGCTCTGCCTGCTGTGTGACGCCTCTCCCGTGGGCCCAGATCCAGTGAGCACCCTGGTTCTACATCGTGATAAAGATTGTAACACGCGGGGACTCGTGGTGACGCCTGGGCAGCCGTGTCACTGCTGCTCAGATGCTGTAACTGGATCTGAAAAGCAACCCTATGTGGCATTTGAGAAGGAAACATTTTACCCCCAAACATGTTTCAGTCAAGGACCTGCACTTCTCTAATTTTTTAAATAATTTGTGTTAGGGATACCTTTGCTTCTCCTGTGCTCTGTCCCTTGCTTCAGCCGGGCCAGCCCTCCCACCACACACATTCCTGTCCACACCAGCCCCAGGTTTGCCTGGTAATAGTAACACCTTTAGAAAAGAGTATAACTACTGACTCTACTATTTCTTTTCCTTTAATGTGTCAATAAAAAGGTAATTACCTTTCATTGGTTTTTAGGACTGTAATTGGCTTGAAGCAAAACCTCGCTTGCTGGAACCAAAACTCACAGATGAAACCAAAAAACAAAACAATTCAAGCTGACGTCTTAAAACAAAGTTAGCGACGTCATTTATTTTTTAAACATATCAATAACTTGGCTCTGAAATTTACCCAGAGGAGAGTTCCAGAAAAGTCTCGGACTCAGAAGATACACGGAGGCTCTTTTGTTCTTACAGACATCTCGAAGCTCGAGGGCTTCCGGCCAGCCCAGTGACCTCTGTAACCATCGTCAATCTGAACACCCTCCGGTCACCACAGGTGCCTCCAGGGATAAAGAAGTAGCTTTCCACTTCCAACGGCTCTAAAGAGTTCCAAACACACTCTGTTTGCTGGCTTTGAATTTCCAGCCATCCGTGTTGGACTCTTTAAGGAACGCCATCATGGGAGAGAAGAGACAAGAGTGTAGATGATTTTTTTCAAAATTTAAATTGTACACATTTTTTAAAATCCCTAATAAAATTTATTTACTGATTTATAACCTTCCTCTCCATAACATAAATTATTTATGCTCATTAAATTAAAACTGCTCAAATGACAGATTCACAGAATTGCTCGAATATTGGTTCTTTTGGTTTGAATTATTTATATTTTAAGCCCTATATTTTTGTGATACTCTATTTTTCCACTATTTCTCTTTATCCACACAACCCAAAGTATGTATCATCTGTTTCTCACAGTTTTTTATTTGTTTTTCACACATATGGGTTTATTGTGTTCACAGTGATAAGCTGTTTTAAAAAAACTGAAAACATTTTACTAATTACTGAAAGGGGGAAATAAATACAGTACCAAGAAAATGTCATTTAAAATATTACATCTGTTTTCTATTTTTAAACCTTCATTACTTCCAATTCAACCCCTCTAATCACAACTTGCACTGCGTATTAATTGTTGAGCCAGATTTATCAGAAACTGTCTTTTATATGAAATCATTCAAAAGATAATTCCAGAGAAGGCTTGTAAAACAGATGATCACGGTGTTTCTTGTCCTAACAGATGCACTGTAATGACACATATATTGTTCATATTAAAGACTTTTTTTCTAACCCGTGGAATTCTCCCTTATTCCTTAAATGCTTGTTTATGGTACATTTTTCTGGGCTAATGAAGTACAAGACACTTCTGCAGGCATAAGACAATATTTGCACTTATAAAGAGAATAATTCCACAGACTTGACTCAATATTTGAGGATAAGACTGGAGTTTCAAGCCCTGAAGAAACGTATTTTTTATGGTTGTTTGCTTCTTTGAAATTATTCATGTGTAGTCTAGAAGGGAAATTGTACATCCACGCTGAGAAGGGAGGTGTTAGAAATACCATTCTCAGTGCCGGTAGGATCCAGAGTCATGGGTTTACAAATATTGGAAGAGAGTCAATGTATGGAACCAGAGAAATAAACACGTAGGACAGAGGGGACTAGTGTTTAACATCACTGGGTCCACATGCCTTATAAGAATATAATAAAAATCTTTGGAGCCTCAAACCTGGAAAACTACATTTATGACCACATATGCAAAATCTTGTGTATAATTTCAGAAAGTTTACAGACTCTCTGAAACTCATCTATTGATGCCAAAAAAACCCTGGTAAGCACTCCAGATCGAAAGCTGCCTTTACATAAGAATTTAAAAGTTCTTTGGTTGTTCCGTTTCACTGAGAGGGTACCACTCATCCTCACCTGAGGGCTGAGCACAGCGTGCATGGAAGGAAAATTCCCAGGACTGAGAAAGCCCCCCAGAGAGCAGGGGAACAGTGACTGTAGCAAACACAGGGCTGGAAGAGTTAGCTGTCCCACCAGGCAGAGTGGAGGAGCCTAGCGGTAAAGTGGAGCGTGGCATTGCCGCTGTGATGGGGCCAAGTTAGCCCTCCAGTAACAGCTGCTGCTGTGGCCGGTTTCCCACCTACCATCCTGCTCTAACGTGTGTGTCTTACCATAAGTCTTAATACCAGGTAGTTTCATCCTGCTCTAACGTGTGTGTCTTACCGTAAGTCTTAATGTCAGGTAGTTTCAATCTCCCAAATTTGTTCGTTTTAAGTATTATTTTATCTATTTCAGGTATTTTCATTTTCACCCTCAATACACTGTTATGGTCTGTGGAGACAATTTAAAAAACTGAAATCATTGTTTGTGATACTAGCCACCTCCAGTCTGGGCACCGTCTACAAATCTGATGAACACATCTTTTGATTTCTAATAAATTTGTATATATTTTTAATAAGTCAGGGCTGAGGATAGAGCTCAAAAGGACAAAATTAGAGCCTTCCTTCTAAGTTAGCCAAAAGCCATTAATTAACACACTTTGGGTGGGTTTAACAACCAGGGACCCACTGTTCAGAACAACCAACAAGGGACACGGCAAAGATAGTCCAGAGACGTGAGCAGCCAGGAGAGACACGACTCCCTGTCTTTCTCCATTACACCTCCCATCTCTCCAAATACAGATTTCATTGCACAATAAAAAGGAAATGAAGCTTAATTCATGTATTATTGAAAGCGAAAGAGCAGAGTAATTAAGACAAGAGAATTAAAACAGTTGCTTCACTTAAGACTTGTAAACTACATTTTATATTCAGCTCTGTTTTTTATTTATGATGAATGTCACCCCATAGTTGCTTTGAAGTTTAAGAAGAACTTAGGAAAACAGAAAAGAAAATGCCTTTTCAAAATAAAATAATATAGAACACAGTAGTGTTCATCTTCCTGAGCTTTTAATGAAATGATGTTTCTCTAAGCGGAATATTTTTAGGGTAATTTAAAAAACAGTTATTTTCTTCATGGGACCCCTTCCCTTGGGGTCCTGCCAGCCACACAGTCTGTGCCTCTTGCTCTTCAGCACCTGATTTTACCACGAGGATGCCCAGAAAACTGGCCGGAAGCAGGATGCCCGGGGTGGGGGTGTGGGCTCAGGTCCTGGGACCAAGGTGAGAGACCAAGAGTGAAGCAAAATCCCAGCTGTGGGCACTGCAAGAAGCCACAGCAAGTCACCTAGGCAGATCGTTCCCAGTGAAGGTCCCAGCAGCATCTGAGAGCCGCAAGCCTGGGGGAGCGGCAGGACTGTGTGGCCCCGGAGACTGCGTGTGCCCCTGGCCCCCACGTCCTCAAGCACCTCCCACCTCAGTGTCCTGAAAAGTGTACAATAAAAGCAGAGCTTGTGTGTTCTGTGAAAATGCAAAAGCTTGCTTTTAAAATCAAGAGAGGAAGGGCAGTAAAACAATGAAAATTCACGAAAAAAAAGGTAAGGGAATCTCCTAGAACTGAAGAGATCACATGGGCCACCCAGGAGAATGAAGTATAAAAGATGCACAGCAACGCACACCATCACAGAGTGCCTGTCACCAGGGGTGACAAGAGGAGACATCCAGAGGAAGAAGGATGAAGGGCTGCCATGAAGTCAAATGTCTCTAAGGGAACAGCAGAAGCTAAAAGAATGTGGAGCAATCCTTCAGAATTCTCAAAGAAAAATGATTGAAAGCTTAGAATTTTATACCCAGCTCAAACGAGCATAGGATGCTTCACTAAACTCCTGTGCACCTGCAGGGAAAACCCAAAAGGGAATGAAACAGGGCTCTGAACCCAGAAGAGAGGCAAAGAGTATTCTCAACAAAACGGTACGAGAGAGTTCCAGAATCAGGATGGCTGCAGTGCAACAAGCCTGGTGCCGGAGGTCAGAGGTCAGAAGAATAAATAATTAAAAAGATTTTATTTCAAAGGCACTGATGTGCCACTACCAGTTTGACCATATTGAGAAGACACACGGGCTTGTCAGAATGCGAGCGCTGCATTATTGATAAGTACATGGAAAACTGAGGTCACGAAAAGATAATTACAATTTCCAGGAGTAAAAGATAGTTGCACAGAAAAGCAGCAGTGCCGGGTGCTTCAGGAGGGAATAAACATATAGAACTGCGTTACGATGTTCATGTTGATTTTGATGTAACAAAAGTATCATAGAAATGTGTTTGGAGGCTGAAGGGAAGGCATATGTGCTTTTGTGTTTGTGGGAAGATTTAAGACAACTAGAGTTTCTTCCTTCATAGAGTGTCGATTGATAATATCTAAACTACGAACACAGGACAGTATAAGAATATCATTTAAATATAAGGAGGTAAAGATGAGATGAAACAGCTACTACACTATTTGAAAGTGGTTTCCTTTAGCTCAGAGGTTGGCAAACTTTTCTGTGAAGAGCGAGATAGTAAATGTTGTAGACTTTGTGCCAAGCAGTCGATTCTGGCCCTAGAGCACGAAAGCAGCCATAGCTAATACAAAAAAGAATGGCCATCTCTGCTTTCCCAGAGAACACTGTTTGCAAAATCAGACAGTGGTCTGGACTTGGCCCTCGGGAGAGTTTGCTGACCCTTCCCCCGATAGCCGTGAGAGGCATGGGGAAAGGAGGCTGTGGGGTCTGCCTCGTTTTTATTATCGATCTTTAAAACTGTCAGAATTTTAATAACATGCATATGTATTCCTTGGAGAACAAATAAAATCTAAATTCATTATTTAAAATTCATATGAGCTATTTTTCTTTGCCTGGACTGAAGGAAAAGAATATTTTGGATTTAAAGAGCCCACCGTGCTCCAAGAAAATAGGACACCCAAGGTGCAGTCAGTGGACACACCTTACTTAAGCCAGGAAGGCCGAGGAAAAGCAAAGATTTCTGCAAGCCCCAGACCAGACAGCAGCAAATCATGGTCACTGGGGACCCCACTGGGGCTCGGGGCTCCCCAGATGCCTCAGGTACCAGAAGAGGATGCAGCAACCTCTACCAAGTTCTGGGAAGAAGGAGAGTAGGAATGGCACCACAGGCCATGAGGCTGCTCCAGCAGACACGAGATTCTCTGGGGAAGAGCGAGAGCCTGACAGTGTGATGGAAGGAGGTGGACACAGAACAGTCCGTCCAGCAGTAAACGTGGGGCTCAATGTGGAGGTGATTGAGACTGGAAACGGCTGTTAAAGGACAGACGGAGATGAACAGTGACTGAGTGCACTTAAAAAGCCAATACAAAGTGATGAGAATGGACACACACAGAATAGAATGTGAGTGACATCTGCATAACATAATAGAATGCAACGTATGTAATGTAATGTAACAAAACATAATATATCGCATAATGTGATATAATATGATATAATGTAATATAACAAGATAATGTAATAATATAATATAATATTATAACCCCTGAAGTTAGAAGATAGGAGAAATTTGAATGGGAAGTCATCTAAAAATGCTTGTTTCGGGGCTTCCCTGGTGGCGCAGTGGTTGAGAGTCTGCCTGCCGATGCAGGGGACACGGGTTCGTGCCCCGGTCCGGGAAGATCCCACATGCCGCGGAGCGGCTGGGCCCGTGAGCCATGGCCGCTGAGCCTGCGCGTCCGGAGCCTGTGCTCCTCAACGGGAGAGGCCACAACAGTGAGAGGCCCGCGTACCGCAAAAAAAAAAAAAAAAAAAAAAAAAATGCTTGTTTCTTTACTTCAAAACAAGGCAATCAATGTTCTGTATCATTTTGTTTTACTGTGTTTTGTAGTTTGTTTTCTCCTTTTTTTTAATCCTTTCTTGTAGTGAAAATATTTATATGAATCTACTATATTCTTTGTCTTACTTCCATTTATTTAAATTTATTCAAATAAAATTAATTTTTTCATTTATTAAAATACCTATGGTATCGTCTTACTTTCATAAAAGCATCACCATTCATCTTTCTCTTTGTATCCAGGGAATGATATCTGGAATCATCACGAGTGTTTATAAAGTTTACTTCTGATTACAATTTTAAGCATTTTGTTACACTTATATGCTGTTATGCCTTATTTGAACTGTTTATAACTACGTGCGTGCATGCTTTCTATAAAAACAATAGGGTGTTTTCCTTAAGGAAACAGGAGACTGGAAGTAAATATATAAATATATAAACAGTAGTTAGTTCTGGATGGTAGGGATTGAATGATTGTTATTTTCTTTTTTCTTATTATTTTATACTTTCAGCATTATTTTTTTCACAAATTTTAATGAGAAAACTGTAAAAAGAAATCTATTGAATTTTCAGGACAGCAGAGCCTATACAAGTCCTTTAATTATATGTTATTCTGCATCTGGTAGATGTAATTTGAGCAAACAGCTTAGCAGAGACCAGAATAGCTGTTAGAGAGAAGCTGAATCCTTGTGCCTTTATTCCCGCCCTATCTGCGTATAACCGGTTCAAGTTACAGATTAGAACCTTCTAGATTCTGAGACCAATTCTGATCATAAAAGGAACGCGTAAAGGAGCTTTTTATGAAGGTTGGCTCATTACTAAGTTCCATCCTTCTGCCCAGATCTGGTTTCAAGCCCAGATATTTTCATCTTGGGTTTTGACTCATCATTCTACGTTCACGTCACAGAATTGGTTATGCACCGAACCAAACGCTGGGTAAGTAAAACATGGTTTTCGGGCCTGCAGGTCTGCATAGGAGCTAGGTTCATGGCACAAACAGACAAACACACAGCCTCCAGCGTGGGGCCCGTCTCCCTGCCAACTCTGGAACCCCTGCCTGTGCACGCAGCCCAGTCCACAGCCGCTACCCTGCTGGATCCAGTGCTGCCTCCAGGTTATGGAGTTCATCGGCTCAATGTCTGCATGGACTACTTTGCATTTGGACTTGGCATTGTTCTTAAACCCTGTGCTGGATTCAGATCTTAAACCCTGTGCTGCTCCAGCTTCAGAAGTCATCCTCGGGTGTTAGTGCTTGAACCTCCCCCGAGTCTTGTGAGCACGATTCCCAGGGATGGTGGGCCAGCTACTTGGTTTCCGTGGCCCTGAGCTGAGGGGTGAGCAGGCCAGACCTCTGGGATGAAGAGCCTGAGAATGGTAGTGAGGGATGGTGCCAACCATGCAGGCAGCAGACGGGGCTCTAGCAGCCACGAAGCACCACATGTGACTCCAGAAAAGGTTCTTATAAACAGTAACTAGAAAGGACAAGAAAGAGGTAGTCTTGGGACCGTCTGGAGGAGGACATTCCAATGTCGCTTCTTCTAGCATGTCTCACCCAGATCACACGGGTCCCCTCATTCTGTGCTCTCTGTCCACGTTCTGGTTCATGCACTTGCTGAAACTTAAAATCCTTTTAAACTTTTGTCATATTTGTCCACAACATAAGGACTTTGTCTATGTTGTTCATCATCCAGTCCTCAGGATCTTGCACGAGGCTGGTACAGGGTCTCTGTTCAGTAGACACTCGTTGCATTGTAGAATGAAATAATTAAGGAAGAATATAATTAACACCCTGTGGAACTTCTACAGATGACAGTTCACGAGATGCCGGACTATTGCAAGTGGGGTCTGGAAAGAAAGCAGGCAAGAGAGAGGCGTCAGTGTTCTTAACAAGCTCCAGAATTATCTTGTTTTGATCTTGTCTTATTTTTAAATGACTGACCATTGGATAAAGCTTACATCTAAGATATCGAATCAGTGCCCAGCCAGACCAACTGAAAATAAAATGCATAATTTTGGAATGGCAGTACCTAAACTCTTGCCAATTTGACGGGGGCTCATGGAGAGAAAGCATCATCATGACCTGGAAGATTGTGGAGAAAAGCAAAATCCCAGCCTGGAGTCCAGACCTGCCGAGTTAGAAGTCTCATTTCAACAACATCTGCAGGTGGTCCGTAGGTGTGCTGACGTTTGGGAAACCTCAGCCTGGGCTCCGGTTGTTGGCGGCCATCAGCCCCTTGTTGTAGGGACTCTGTCCTGGTTGCTTCTCATCCTCCAGCCTTGACGTCACCTGGCATGTAGTGGTCCCTCTGCAGGCATCTTTGGGATGAGTGACGCAGCTCTCTGCATCCCGCACGGGGCATCTCCCATGACATCCGTCTCTCATGAGCCTTCACCGCTGTCCTCCCACGTGGCTCAGTGTTAAATCAGACGCAACATAAAGTCTGTTCGCCCCTGGGCTATTTTGACTGTTTATAACTGCGTTCTCAGTCTCTATGCATTGATGGACCTATCACTACACCCAACACATACTGTAGAGCGGCAAATTTGTTTGATAACAAGCGATTATATATAGCGATTACAGGCTAAGATTTTTGTTCCCGTTGTCTAAATCCAGAAAACGCGTGGGGACTGTATATCGTGAAGTATGTTTCCTGGTCTTTACTATGGATGGGTTTCTACCGTGGCCTTGCTGCTTGGCCTCTGTTAGTTTTGCACGAGGAGTCAATTAGATATTATAGGTGAGGCAAACGTATTTCCCAGACTTAAAAACCATTCCAGGTGCACAAGAAATAAGACTGATATCCAACTCCATCTTTTGGTCAAGGCTTGATTGTTCTTTTATATAAATATTTTGCATTCTGCAGGAATTCTGATGGTTGTCGTGGCTGTTTCTAATTCTAATTGAATTAGAAGCACAGGGGGATCAACGCCTCTCACTGGCTCCGCATGGAAGACCACTCATGGCATGAACAGAGGGACGCGGACCCAGCAGGATGGTTCCAGAAGGTCTAGGGACCGCAAGCGAATGAGTGAGAGGGCTTGAGAGCAACACTCATTGACAGAGTTCCACCCTAAGAATGGAACCAACCAAGTGGGGAGTGAGAAATTCATTTTCTGACAGGGGTGTCACCAGCAGCGTCAGGAGCCCATGACAGCAAATCCATAGCTGGGTAAAAACCTGACAGGGTGGAAAACAAGGGCCACGGAGGCTGGTCTCTCCCATTCAGCCGTCCAGGACGTCATTTCACAGCAATTATTGCCGCAGCTGGTTCTACCGACTGTGGGCCTCGCGGCCTTCCCTCGTTACTGGCCTCACACGAGAAACCAAACCCACGTAAGGGCGAGTAGGGCTTGTCGGTGAACTGCAGAAATTACCTGTGTCTTCTCTGCAGAGCAGAGAGGGCAGTGAGCTCAGGCCCGAGCACCTGCGTGACGCTGGCTGTGTAGAGGCTGCCGTGCAGCCAGCATCCCAGCCTTTCCCAAACATGCAGCATCCCTGTTGCTCACAGTGGCTGCACCTCGCACTCCGGAGACACCAGAGATCAAACAAGCCACGCCTGCAGCGAGAATCATGAGGGAATGAAGATGCTCTCACGCTCCGGCTTCTGGCCGCTTGTTGTTCACGTGTTAACTGCACTCTGTGGACCCGAGTGACGAGGGTCCCATTTCCAACACAGCATGGAGTGGGTGATCTCCTCAACTGTAAAATGAAGCCGTAAGAGCACAGCATGAAAATGTATTAGCAACAGTTAGATAAGGGGACCTCAGCAAGGCGTACACGCTTTCATGTGGTAAAATAATGTCTGTACAAATTGTTTTTGGTACATTAAGTACCTTTCACAGCCAAAATTAAAAAAGAAAAAAGAAGAAGAAGAAGAAAAAAAAAACACGCACACAAAATGACACAGAGACACAGAGCAGTACACACAAAAGGCAGAAGCAGTTTGTTCTCCGGCAAAGTCATTTCATGCAGAATTTTTTTATTGAACTTGTTTCTCTCGTTGACAGAGCTGGTGTACAATGACAAATGACAATGTGCCAGGCGGCTTGTCAGCCTGTGCTGGGGGAAATCTCACACAAACTCCTCTATAATCATAATAAGCCTGCGTTCCTTACAACACAAGGTGTTTTAGCTCCTGCGTGCAGTGCCCGAGCAATGTGGCCTTAAATAGCAGCGAGGTGAAGCCGAGAAGAGATTTACACGCGCACACAGAGCCAGCAGCTGTTTACTGGCCGTGACACGCTGTCAAGGAAACAAGGGTTATGAAAAATGATCAGCCTCTACGCAGCGAAACCTATGGATGTCAAGGGTTTGGGCTTCTGGGGTTCTGGGCCGACGTCAGTGATTGGTATGGAAAACGAGGAATACGGTAACGGACCCTAAACTCATTAGAGTCATGAGGATGCCTGCGAACAGAACTGATGGAGACATTACTTTTGAATGTTGCCCAGTTTGAAGGGAAGATTAATCACAGTCAGAGATCTTAGATGATGTAAAAATAAGAAGCTAACGGATCCTGAAGACAGAGGGCTCACCTTGACCAAAGGTCACGGGCAGCCCAGCTCTCGCGTGGGTCTCAGCCTCCCTAGACCCTGCCCGTGATGGCGGCCGCGGCATCGGGAGCTAACTTCATGTGCTGTGTGCGCACATCCCAGCCAGGCCTTGCCCAGGACGCACACGTTCAAACAGAGACAGTCTGACACCTACACACACGGTGGCAGAATCCTCCTGAGAAACACCCCAGTTACGATCACAGTGTGGTTTTCCCCAAACTACAAGGTAAAACAAGAAATCAGTATCTGTGATGGAAACATGAGGAAAGAAGCGAAGAGGCCAAGGAAGAAAGGTTTCCCGCAGTTCCTGCGGTCCTGCGTTTTGGTGAGCAAAGCCAGCTGTAAAGCAGTCACAGATCCTGCTGCAAGTCAGGAAACTTGCATCATAGTCTTCACTCCGAGACTAAAGGGCAAAGCAGGACCAAGGGCCTGTGGGGCCTCAAGTTTTCTCATCAGAAAAATGAGCCAGATTCAGCATCGTCCGGATTAAGCAACCCTGAGGCCAAACTCTGATACAAGCTGTACCTCTCAAGGGCACAGTGCTTCTAGAGATCAGAACACACCAATCCGGAGACACCTTTGTTCTCCGGTCTATCAATCACTGGGGAGATTCACCCCTTTTTCTCTCTCACGTAAAATGGAACCGTCATCCCGGGGTTCCTTTTTAGCTCCTCAGCCCTGGGGTGTAGACAGATGAGCAAGGATATGTTTGTCTCAGAAACACGGGTCCCCAGAGCCCCGAGGGCAAAGGCCCCACAGGTACCTAGATAGGGGACCTGACCGAGTCCCCTACACCTGCCTGGAGGAGTGGTCATGGCACCGTCATTCCCATGCTCCATGGTGTGGGAGCAGCGGGCACTGGCCAGGTGATGGTCAAGGGCAGGCACGCTCTCCTCTGTGCCCGTGGCAGGGAACCCTGGCTCTTCCTCTCTGGCGTGAGGGACGGGCCCCAGGAGGCCTGGGAGAGTGGGCTGCGCATCATCAATGGGAAGGCACACCACCAGGACCCTGAGACCTAGGGCTGCCTCCCGGCGCATCTGCGTGTCCCTCCTGTGCAGTCAGTGTGGCCAGTTTAACGAGCCTGACACCCTACACACATCTTAATACAAACCTGCTCGCTCGCAAATGGTGGGGTCAAAGCTGGTCAACACACCAGGCGAAAAATCACGGCCAGCGAAAAGCCCAGAATTAGCTAAAACAAATTAACTAATAATTTAATTGTAAATTACAAGTAAATCACAATCGCTTTCCCAGGCTAAGCTAGGCCCCCAGTATACATTCACAGAAATTTTGTATTGAACAGGCACCAAAATCTTAATCTGAGAAATTTGAAGCTGTAAAGATGTCTGTGTTGGTAAACAGCAAGGAATGAAAGTCTACTTGGAGAAAATATGGGGCAAAATGTCAACGTTCAAAGAAAAAGCCAGCACGTGGTCTAAAGGACCAGTCAGAATCGCCAGCTTCCTGTGGACACTCCTCAGCAATATTGAGGTTCATTATATTGACATTATGAATCTTCCATTGGTTCTCAAGACATTGTTTTTAGCAGGTAAACACTACGGGGAAAAACCACTGTTGCTTAATCTTTTCTACATAGGAGCTCTGAAATTATCCACTTCCAAGGGTCTCTTCGACAGAATCTGACATGTTCCCATTATTAGTTTGAACTATAATTACTAATTTTCTGACCTAACCTTGAAAAGAATCTGAAAACAATGGAAAAGAGGCTTGATGTGAACTGAAGTCCTTTTCAGAAGAGAGATTATTTCTAAAGCCCCAGAGCTGAGTTTGTCGGTCTTTTAAGGATAACTTTCTTCTTTATAACGTGCCTCCCTCAGGCAGGGGAATTCATCCAAGACTGAACTTTCCTTAAAAATTCTTAAAGTGTTACTTAAAAATAAGCTTACATGAAGGCAATCGTTATAAGCGGCTCCTAATGTGAAAGCTGGAAGACTCTTGCACCTTTTTTGTTTGCACATGAGGTCTGCAAAATATAGTTCTCCCAAATAAATTAACTCCAGCAAGCATTTGAAACTTTGTATTTTAATGTTAAGATAAAATGGGAAACAGCTTATAAATGCATAGAAAATCAATAGGTTGACACGTAGATCTTTTAATCCAAAGAATACTAAATCCATGCCTGTGCCGATAGTTTATTCTATAGAAATAGTTATTGTTTATTCTCAGAAACCTTATTGACGAACCAGCCAGTCTACGCGTTTATTTGTCCACGAGGCTTCTTATTTTCCACTTATGTGTTATTTTTGATGAGTATATTTCTCTTTGGCATACAGAATCTCATGTTTGGAAGAGGTAGGATATGAAAGGAATTTTTCAGAAAAGGAGAAAACAAGAAAAAGAGAGAAGAACCTGTCCTGGGCATGTTGCTTCTGATGAGAATTACTTCTTTGCTCTCAGATTTTATAGTTACTGAACATTTCACGCTCTATTCTAATAAAACCGTGGATAAATCACCCTTAAGAAGAGAAAGAAAATAGCCTAACTAGAATAGCATGAACTAACGTTTTTAATACAGCTCTTTGAGGCTGCAGTGCTACAAATGTGTGAGCATAGTGGGCATGACAATATCAATTTGCATGTAAATAAATCTACTTAAAGGAAGAATTTTAAAGATATCAATACATTACGGAAATGTTAACACAAATCAATGAGCTTCTTAATGCAAGAAATTCTATGAAACATATTGATATTTAATTGGTTAGAATCTAGAGTTGCAAATTTAAAATTTTAAATTATACTATCTATGAAAAGATACCTATACTAGAAATGCATTATGATTTCTCTCAGTTTTCTGAGATCTAAAAATATGTTTTGTCAAAGCAGAGTAGCTTATTTTGTAAATGAGCTAATTCTGAGATTTAAAGTAGGTACACTGTTTCAAATATTGTATTTTAACAGCAAAGGAAAACCAGTATCTACTTCTTTTAGAAATCTATAAAAGTATTCTCCTGTATGCCTGAAACCTATAAACACATCCTCTCATTTCATGAAGCATGTCTCTGTGCTTTCATTTTGGACCCATTTTATACAATGACAACCTTCCCGGGACAGCCACCTGGACACCTCAGCCACGAATGTGTTCTGTGTTTTAGCAAAACATCTGCTCGTGATTCTGGTGAAGCAGCACATCAGTCAATCATTCGGATGCTTTAAATTCTTTATGGCAATTGACACAGACCCGGGATGTCAACTGAAACACGCTTCCAAAACTTATGACACGGCCCAGTTCTCTGGTCTGCAAATTGAGGCTCAAGATACGTATTCGTAGGACTTCAGCTCATCGATTTTTTGCTAGGGTTGGACATCTCTTCTACGAGATGAGAGCTGGGAAGAGCCTTCCTCATTTACGCCCCGGGGCACCCTGTGCAGCCCTCAGGCTGGAAGAACCTTCAGGACTGTCCAGACAGCGAGCGTAGGCTGTTGATGACAGAGATCACAGCCGTGGTCCAGACTGGGCAGAAGTGGGTCCATTATCCTCTTTCAGATGGAAAGTTTGGGCCAAGGCAGAGAAAGCCACGAGTGCAGAGCCATGAATTTCTAGAAAAGGTATTGGTGTTGGGACAACTGTCTATAAAAAGCAACTCAGTTGCTTGTTTTCAAGGTCAACCTTTTCAAAATTCATTTTCAATTGTCTAGTGTTTCCATTTAAAACTGAAATCCACAAACACAGAGCCACTTTTCTGTCTCTCATGAACACATCCTTTACAGCCTTGGGATGTGAGTGGGAAAACCATGGTCCTCTGACTCCAAGGCCAGTCCCTCACTCTCCCTGGGGGCACAGTCAGCAGGAAGCCAGCAGGGTCCCCTCCCCGGGTGCCCAGCATCAGCTGGAAGCAGAGGAAGGTAGCTGGATGGGCCATGTGTGTACTTAACTATATAGCAGAACTGAACATTAACACTAAAAGTTAGCAAAGGTGTCTTGTGTAAGTAAACGGAATCCCAATGTTTCTGGGCCAGAGTAACTCTCAACGTTAGCTGTCAGGGTCCGGACAGAGGGGAAGCCAACGGTTTTGATGTTTTCGTTACCGTTGTTGCTTTTGTTCAGGTTTATGAATTTTTGTTCCATTTCTAAAGGGATGGAGGGGTCAAGAGCAGGTCCTTGGTTCAGGTAGGCCATAACCAGTTTGCTCCTTGCTGACCTACTTAGCTGTCCCAGCCTCACTTTTCCCCATCTGTAGCATTGGGTGATGGGATGCCTGCCTAGTGGGACGGCTCTGTGATCGATGGGCCAAATGGAGTCTGCAGCTGCACACGCTCAAAGCATTGGCCGTTAGGGTCACTAAACCACGTTGTCTAGAAGGCGTTGCATTAGACCTGGTGGATGTCTGCCCTTGACCTGCCTACACGTGCTCCCTAACAGCCTGCTTGCGGCCCCTCCATCTGTGGGCCAGTTAATGCAGGCAGAGCGGTATTCCGTCTCTGATGGCAGACAGTAAGTTTTGCCAACACAGAAGGATATCAGGGAACTATATCCAATTTCCTGGGATAAACCATAATGGAAAAGAATAGGAAAAAAGAATGTGTGTACGTGTATAACTGACTCACTTTGCTGTACAGAAGACTGGCGCACATTGTAAATCAACTGTACTTCAATTAAAAAGAGAAGGGGGGACCTTCAAGATGGCGGAGGAGTAAGACGTGGAGATCACCTTCCTCCCCACAGATACACCAGAAATACATCTACACGAGGAACAACTCCTAGAGAACACCTACTGAACGCTGGCAGAAGACCTCCGACCTCCCAAAAGGCAAGAAAGTCCCCACGTACCTGGGTAGGGCAAAAGAAAAAAGAATAAACAGAGACAAAAGGATAGGGACGGGACCTGCACCAGTGGGAGGGAGTCGTGAAGGAGGAAAGGTTTCCACACACTAGGAAGCCCCTTCGTGGGCGGAGACTGCGGGTGGCGGAGGGGGGAAGCTTCGGAGCCACGGAGGAGAGCTGAGTCTATCTGACAGGTTTCTGGGCTCATCACGCTGGACAAAGGGCCTCATCTCACACTTTCCTCCCGTGCTGTCCGTCCTATGCCCGTCGCTGTCTCAGGTCTATGATGCAGTCACTGGGAAGCTTGCAAACCTCCCAGGAGCAATGTCATGCTCTACTCATCTCTGCCTCTCCCTCCCACCCCGGTACAGGCCTCACACACAGTGTGTTCTTAGCATCTTGAATTTTAAGTCATCAATGTATCTACACCGCAAAGGGTTGATCTCTGGGCCACTTTGGTAGTTTCCTTACATGTACACGTATGCATTTGGAAGGGCACATTCCCTTAAAGGACAGAAAAACTCATCACGGTTCCTACATTGATTTCTACCAGCTTGACCTGTGGTGGAGGGACCACCTGGTGGTCCTTGAGAGGGAAAAGCCCTGAAGTGCACCAATGATGCTCCCCTCAGGGATGCTTATCCTCAGTGAGCCTCATCACCAGTGACGTTGCAGGGAAGTCCACGATCCTCTGCATGGCATAGAAGTCCCGGTGTTTCTCCCCAGACATATATTTGACACCTAGGAAACCAGTTTAGATGCAATACTCAGTGGCTAGGTGTTGAAGATTTGCTTTGCACAGAATTCTTGATGCTGGTCCTTACCAATCCCCCCAGGACTGTGCATACTGCTGCTGTGATTGTGTTTGTGATCCTGGAATAGCCCCTTTTCCCAGCTGGGGTGTGAACATTGAAGATTCAGGGCTGCATTGGGATAGTTCCCAGATGCTGGTTCCCTTTTGGGGCTGTGTGAATGCATAACTATTTCTGTTAACTTGGTTTAGCCGTCTGTAAAATGGGGTTAATCTCACCCAAGTCACTGTAGGGTCGTGTGGAATCCTTCAGGCGATGTTTCTGGAAAGCCCTACGTAGACAAAGCTGGCATTGGAGTGCCATGTCTGATCACCTGAAGGCAAGTTTAGGGTTTGAGCCCTGGCACTGAATTTCTAAGCTCCTGGGTGTGGAACCAACTTTAATGTTATTTTAGTGGAGTTGACTTTTTTAAGGAGTTAATTTAATTCTTGCTGTTAATGAAATCCTGCCTCTTATGCAAGCCAAGTGTGCAGACCTGAGGCAGAGGATGAGGAGGCGAAGGGACTTCCAAGAGAGGGACAGAACTTTCTGGAAAAGTTAGAACTGGTACCACTTGGGGTGTCTGCGCCAGAGCATTGATTTTTCAATTCTCCCTTCTCCGTTACTTCACTCAGTGAGTGAGGCTTCGTCTGTGTCTTCCTCATGTTCTGAGCCCACAGACTTCTTTAATGGACTCTACTCATGCCAATCAATGTGCAAAAGTTTCTAGTCCAGGAACTTATCCAATTCCAACCAAACAACAACAAAAATGCAGCGTAAATATTTTGGAGTTAAAGTAGAAACAAAAAGCGAAATCTGAAAATTCACAGTATTAATCGTAACTACAAATCATTCTCTCCTGAAAAGATCTCGTGCTCCTTTTGTGTACAAGCAGAATATAAACTAGAGTGAATTTTAAAATACTTTAAAGGAAGTTTTGAATGAGTGATATTTGTCAATGAGTGTTTTAAATACTTGAGGCTTTAAAACGCTACATGAATCAACACATCTTTGCCGGTAGAGCCACACCACTGGCTGATAACGGATAGAATCCCATCTACGTGGTATAATGAGAAGAGAAACTCAGCCTGGGAATTATCAGATCTCCTGCATCCCAGGGTCATTGCAAAGCAGGGAAAGAGGACTTTAAGTGGTCTGGAGTTACAGTGGCGTTTCCTCACACATTCCTTTATGATTGCTTTCCTAAGTTTTTAATAACGATTGGTGATGAGAATCCCGAAATGGAGGCATTAGTAAGGGTGTGCAAAATAGAAGAGCAAAATTTAATTACTACAGTGCTAACAACTACCATAATTATTTCAACTACGTTTTAAAAAAATCCATTTTACTATTTTCTGTTCTTATGAAAATAATGGGTGGTATACCATTTAGTATCTTCCCCAGCAACAACAAAAAAAAGAAAATGAAAACAAAACAACACCACAGCCCTCAACAAAACATAAAGTTATCAACTTTAGATCCAGAAAGGGGGAGTTTCCAGAGAAATCTTGAGCGTCTGTGTCCATACAAGGGCTTTCAGAAGGGAGGTTTGTATCGTGCCAGACAGATCAGTGAGATTGGCGAAGGGTAATGAATGCATCACTATCTGCTGGGCAGGCCTCCAAGATATTAATTCCTCTGTAATGAAGTTGGTAGAAGACTCTTCGCAATCTTGTTCCTATTTCCAGCGACTCATCAGAGCTTTGAAATGTACTTCCATCTGGAGGAAACAATGGCTCCCTCGAATTCTTCTGTCTCAGATCTAATTCCAAACAAGCAGCCCCTCCCTGGAGACCAAGCCCATCTCTTGTCACATCTGTGTCTAGGCTCTGGGTCGGGGGTCAGTGGGAGCCCCACGGGCAGGGTCTCCTGCATGGCACTGGGATGCTGAAATAGCAGCATCTGACACATTTAAAACTTGCTGTTTGTGCAATCACTAAAAACTGCACCATTAGCTGGATTTTCAGATTGCATGAGTGCAGATCATTAAGTGTTATTACAGTATTAATTATTAGAAATGTCCTGTCCTGCCCAAATTAAATTGGGATAGTCAACGGTCTGCGAGTTCCCAATACCACGGATAATTTACCCGGAGATCTGCCACCCTGGGTAAGGTGTCTTCACACGCATCTCGCATTAGTTCACATTAAGTACCGACTGAAGATCCCAGAAGAAAGTGATAAATCAGACCTGGCTATTTTCCAACGGCAACCTTGACCCGGGAACTTTTGGGAAACGGGCAGGGACAACGTTGATGCCTAAGTGACAACTTGATGCCTAAGTGACAACTGGATGCCTGAGCGAGAAAGTTGACCAGCGACGATCCGTGTTTTCATGGTGATGCGTCTTCTGGCTACTGCAGGGATTTCATGGGATTTCAGTGTCTCATAATCTGTGCTGAGTTGATTCAAAAAAAAAAATAGTGAAACGAGCATCAATATTTAAAGCCAATCCATTCAAAACTGGATGAATATTTGTTAAACACAGTTGACTAAACACCACCGTCAAGAAGCTGAGATTGTCTCAGTTGAACACCTAGATATTTAAAAATCATCCTTAGATCCGATTTTAAATTTTTTACTTAAAATCTAATCTAACTTACAAACTCAGTTTTTCAAATTTAGTATAAAATATATAAAAGTTGTTTGAAGCATTAATTATATTAGTTCCAAATGGTGATCAACTTAAATACCAAAAAAGCTGGACAATGATAGAGCTACAAAATGGTATCTGTTCTTAAAAACAATGGTTATGAAGACAGTGTAGCCATACGAGAGCAATTAGGTGACATTACTGGAAAATGTAATATCTAATATCGAAAGCTGTGTGGATGCAGCATGTTAAGATTACAGTTAGGTACAGAAGTTGCATACTAGAAATCTAAAACACCAAAAATTGTAAGCATGATGGAGTGTACATATACACATACACATACAGATACGATACTTCAGCTTAGATTAGAATAGATACTTCAGATTAGATATGAAAGTATCTAACCTGAAATTTAATAAGGTTCGAGATCCCCTTCTAAAATGAAAACCTAATATTCCCCCAAACCTCTACTCCTCTTAAAAACCTACTTTTGCTTAATTTAGAACAAAATACAGTAAATCACTCTGTCTCTTCTATGCGTTAAAGCGTTGCAGGATCTGAAGCAGGAGGCAGGAAGGGCCAGGTGCCGGAGCCCTGGGCTCACGTCCCAGCTCCGTGCTCTGGGTTGTGCAAAACAAGACCAGTCGGTACTTCCCGAAGCTGTCCCGGCAGGGCCCAACCATCCCACACAACAGCTCTGTAAGTTCATCTGATGGTATAGAGTAGTAATAGGTTATATTTTCTAAAGCTCTTTTAATGTTGTACCTCTGCAGAGCCTCATCCGAGGGCAGGAACCACTATTATTTTCACAAGGAAGAGGCGTGAAGGTCCTGGAACTGACCCTTCTCCAAGGCCGGGCCCTTAAGGAACCACAGAGGGCCGACCTGGGCTTGTGCCTGAGGAGTCAACGCCCCTCTTCTTTGCAGGAATCCACCCAGGGCCTGCTTGAGCTCTCCCGAAAAGCACCTGTGGAAACCACCTTAGACGTTACCAGACAAATGAGCCCATCACAGGACAGTGGCAGAAGCAAATCCCCAGCAGTAGGAGCCCCGGGGCTGACACCCATTCATGCAGCGTGAAGCTCGGGGTCATCCTTCCCAGGGACAGGTTCTGGCAGAAGCATTTTCGTCTCACACATTCAGAAACTAGTAGCCTTTCTAAGACCTTAACTAGAGCTCACTAACTCTGTGTGGGACCATCCGCATTGCTAGACCAAGCACAGTAAGGATCTCACGCGGCACACACGTCTCCTCCCCCATCTTTCTGCCTGATTCTCCTGCCAAATCCCCATCACGTTAGAGCCCGAGGTCCGGCCAGCAGAGGCCATGTCCCACACTCTACGGCGAGCCCTGGCCCCTGGGCTGGCCCGATGGGACCCCAAATGTGTCCACTGCTGTGAGTGGCAGCTGTCACGTTAGCTCTGTTAGGGACCAAATTTAGAGAAGCAGCATCAACACAAGAGTGGGGCTGCCCCCAACCCCTCTAGGCTCTGTGATGCCCAAGAGAATGTAGGGTTAAGTGGAGAAAGGAGGGAGGGCCGAAAGTGGAGACTCAAATGAGAGGCTTCACGCTTCACCTGGCGAGGCCCTGCCTGCCCCAGATCCACATCCTCGGGCGGCTCGACCCAGGAGCCCCCTGTTGGACTCTGGTGTCAGTGTCGCCAGCCAGGTCGCACTCCTGGGCTGAGGCTCTCGAGATCCGTAGAGCCAGAGCAGCCCAGCTATCAACTCAGTCTGATCTGGTCCACTGGCCCTTCCTGGAGACTGGTCGGTCGAACGCTGTGGTTGAAATTCTCGTAATACCAGGTGCACGTGGGCTGGAATATCTTGGTCCGATCCAATTCCATCACCATCGGTAGCTCAACAATTAAACACCTCTACAATTTCTAAAAGTGTTTTTTGATCGAGGGAAGAAGTACTATTTTAATATTTTCACTCGTGTTTGCAGTCTTGTCCCTTTCTTGTCAAGTACAAAACGTTTTAGAAATTTATGTCTCCTGGTTGGTTTTTAGTTGCAGATTTTCAGACAACAGAACAAAATCCAATCTGCTGCTGTGAAGGTAGAAAAACACCTCCAGCAGCAAAAGTGTGTGCTCCCTCCCTCCCTCTACTCCACCCAGTGAGGTGGTAACTTCCCAGCCCACACAGGTGATTTAAATGCATACGCTATTAAGTACTGTCTGTTTCTTTCTGTTATTTCAAAAATTGGAGAAGAAATGAAACACAAAAACTCGTTAAAGCAAAGTTAAGATTACAAATTTGAGCACAAAGCAGTCAGTAAATGCCAATGCCAATGTTCTAATTGTAACAGTAACTGAAACGCACTTCACACCCTGGTCACATTGACTCTCTGTTTAAAGGTTTAATTAGAACTTTCAGCTATTATGGGTGATATGGACAGATTCTTTTATTTTGAGTACATTTATTTCTTACAGCTTTACACCTTGAAGTAGTAAGCTCCTTGAAAGTAGGGATTTTCCTTTAATTCACTGTGGGTGTGGTATCAACCAGATGGTGTCGATCTAATGAAAATAATAACTCGAGGAATACACTCAGTTTGGCCAGATCAGCGCTCTCACAGTGACCACATGGCGATGTCTGTAACAACACAGCTGCCCCACCACACACTGACGAACGCAACTTGAAAATGTCTACACCTCCACATGTACTAAGGAGACCAGCCTTCAACAGTCTAAAAAATCTCTTCCAAAATAATTTTAGTTTCAGTTTTAATTCCTGTTTGTTTTGTTTTTTGAGTTATTTTTTATTTCGATTTTATTAGGAAAAATTTAGAACACTAGTCATGGGATTAGAAAAATAAATGGAATTAGAAAAAATATGCCCATATCCTAGAAAATCACCCATTTTTCTATTCTCATGTTTCCTTCCTATCTTCACGAATGCAATGTGTAATTTTGCGCAGTTGAAAACTAATAGTACAAGTATGCAGACTTTATTTTGATAGCTGCTCTACACATCTATTTTTTGGGTGTATTATTATTTGCCTAACTATTGCTCTACCCTTGGACATTTTAAAAATATTTTGAATAGTGCTGCATTGGGAATACCCTGCAGTACCACTTTGTGACAGAATTTTCCCTTAGTTTTTTTTTTTTTTTTTAGTTTAATATAATCCTTGAAACTCCTTATGAGCTTTCCATATTTCTTCAGAATAACATATAAATTGAAAGCACATTTCTAGCACAATAATAATTTATTACAATAAGTTAGCCACTTGACCGAAGGTTCCAAAATTTCATAAAAAACACAAGTACAGCTGTCACCAGTTTTTCAAATAGAGCCAGAATATCCTCTATTTTTCTGATTTGTAGGAACTAATCTACTAAAAAGGTTATGAAACATTTATAGACCAAAAAATAAAAAGAGACTAAAGAATATATTGATACTTATTACAAACATGACAAATGATTCACAAATAAAAACACTTAAAACTAAATTCTAAAGATATAAAAAGATAATTAGAGGAAGTGAAAAGTTAACTGGAATAAAATATCTGAAAAGTGTTCATTCTCACAAATAGTGAAGGAAATGACAGCTAAAATTTTTTAAAAAAGCATTTTTCACCTATTAGATTAAAAACTAATCTAACACTTAATCAGTAAAGTTTAAGAAAACAGGCATGTTAGGGATTTGAATAAGGCTTTTAAAAAAGTGATTCACATTCTAGTTATGCAGCTATACTGAGGAGTAGAGAGATAGATTAATAAATAGAGATAGAGGTGATGAATGAATGGAGGGAGGGAGGGAAGGAGGAAGGGGGGATGGATGGAGGGATGGATGGATGGATGGATGGGTGGAGGGATGGATGGATGAGTGGGTTGATGGAGGGATGGGTGGATGGATGAATGGAGGAATGATAGGTCGGTAGGCAGATCGATAGGTAGATGGGTAGATAAATGATACGTAGAGATAGATATTCACTTCAACAAAATTGATAATTGTAAAAAAGTGAAAATTGCACTTTTTCAGAGATAATAACATAAATTATATATGTTCTTGTGAAAAGTTATTAGAAACCATTGTAGACACATTTATGACAGTTCTTATTGGCATAAGACAATGCTTGTTACAGTACATACTACTACTTGAAAAGAGCAAAATGTGAGTAAAAACAACTGCATAGAAAAGACAAAAAGGAACACTACAAATGGTAAGAGTAGATTTGTCAAGATAACGTAATTATGGATTTTTTTCGGATTTTTTTCACTTTTATGGCGTTTCTGTATTTTCAAAAATGAGAAAATCTTGTTTTGACAACATAAGAAAAGTTAGCTTATAAAGATCATCCTACTATCTCCCCTCCAAACGGAAATGTGTTCGTGACTTCATTGTTCTTTTCATCTCTGACAGTAATTCTTGCATTGAAGTCCAGTGATCAAATGACTGGCATTTTATATTATTTAATTGGGAAAGATGACATTTATATTAAAAAGGTACATAAACATATGTTTTATATAACAAGTAATAATAAAGGGAGCACCCATGAAACTTTAAGCAAGACAAATAATATTTTCATAGCATCTTACCAACTAGTATGCACCTCAGGTGTGAACTTGGTGTGAGTGTTCAGCTCCACATATTATGAGACCCTAGTAAATGCAGTACTGCCTGTAGGAGGCCTTCAGGCATCTCACGCATGAAGGGTCCTGCCTCTGGTCCTCCAGCACTTCACTGCTGCTCCTACTGTGAGATTCATCACACAGCCCAATCACATGCCTCAACGGCACCTCCTCATTAAACAGAGAGATCATGTACATGTTGAAATCCCCCAGTAGAGGAAAAAAGAATAAATAGTTCCTTGATCCTGCATCTCCTGATATCCACCTGTTTCTCTCATCCCCTCAGACAAATTTCCCAAGAGCCAGAGGTAATGAATTTAAGTCTTCAACCTCCTCACCTTCTGGTCACTCTTCTTGCAATTCAATGGCTCTTAAACTTTTTGGTCTCGACGTCCCTTTGCACTCTTGACAATTACTGAGTACTTCAAAGGGATTGTATTATGCTTCATGTATCTATATTTGCCATGCTAGAAATTAAAACTCATACATTTTAAGTACTTAGTAACTCATTTTAAAATAACAATGAACCTATTAGATGTTACCATAATTACCGTCTTTATAAAAATAATTATTTCTCGGGCTTCCCTGGTGGCGCAGTGGTTGAGAGTCCACCTGCCGATGCAGGGGACACGGGTTCGTGCCCCGGTCCGGGAAGATCCCACATGCCGCGGAGCGGCTGGGCCCGTGAGCCATGGCCGCTGAGCCTGCGCGTCCGGAGCCTGTGCTCCGCAACGGGAGAGGCCACAACAGTGAGAGGCCCACGTACCGCAAAAAAAAAAGAAAAAAATTATTTCTCAAAAATGAAGAATAAATGATTACAAGAGTGACCTTGTTTTACATTTTTGCAAATCTAATGTCTGGCTTAATAGGAGGTACATCTTGGCTTCTGCTTTTAATATGTTTTTTGGCAGACTCACAGATATGCAGTTGGAAAGAGAGAAATATTTTAATAACTTTTCAGATGATTGTGCATATCTTTCTTTGATAATATGCCAAAACTCAGTAAGTGTTAATTTCTTAAAGATTGCTTGGAAGATGGAATCTAAAACCAGAGCGATGAACGCCTCATACATTGAACACTACTGGTCTCTCTTGTACTTGGAATGGATTTTCTCCCCATGAGTTTATGTTATTTTCCAAACATAGACCCCATTCAATATGAAAACATTACATTTATTAATATCACTACCAATTTCATCAGAAACATTTTTGAGTCTGTTTTTATGGGTTACTCCTGTTTTTCCTACTTCCTATCACATTTCCCGCTTCTTTGTTGATCATTTTGTTTAGATCCTGGAACTTGTGAATGTTGTTTTTGGGTGTCTGGGTTTGTTTTCTTCCTTTGAAGCTGACCTTTCCTGTAAAGGGGTCAGATGGTAAATATTTTAGACTCTGTGGGCCAGGTGGTCTCAGTCTCATTGTGGAAAATCAGCCACCGACGATGGTCACACAAATGGGTGTTGTGTGTGCTAATAAAGCTTTATTTACAAAGCCAGGTGGTGGGCCAGATTTAGCCATGGGGCCACAGTTTGCCAACTCTTTAAAAGATGGTCAGCTTTGCTTCTACTTAGTTGGGCAACTAATTACCTGTGGATTTGTTAGAGCAGCCCTTGTTCTTGGCATAGTGTACCCTTAATGCTAAGGTGAGAGTTTCCTTGGGTGTCTACTGAATGTGCTAGTGATTAGCAGGTAGTTTCTACCATGCTGGTTGGACCCAGAGTCCCTCCTGCCCTGTGTAAACTCTGGGAATGTCCAGTGTCCCCACCCCAGCCTCACGGGGCTCATTCCTGGGCGTATGAGCAGTGGTTGTCAGCAGAATCTCAAGGGGCCCCATACAATTTCTCAAGCTCTTTCTCTGCGTAACTCTGCTCTCTCCAAGCCCTGGCCCTGCCAGTTCCACAATCCTCAGCCCTGCGAACTTAGGGCTCTGTCTCCTCAACTCTGAGCAGAATCTGCTTTGCTCCGTTTCCCTTCACTGAGCTGAGGCTCAGATAGACTCCAGGCAGAGTGGGGCAGTTTGCGTGTCACCCTCAGGGGTGGCAGTTCTGAGCTATTCACCATCCATCGTCTGTAAACAGGTGTGGATACACCAAGTCCAGTTGGTGGATGTCCAGCGCTGAAGACAGGCCCTTCCGCCCTCAGCCAACTATGACGGCACATGGAAGTATTTCCATCTAAGGGTCATTCATTCAATCATTTCGTCATTTACCCAGAAAACAGTTTGTCTCTTCTCTGAACATAGATCTTGCAAAGTTCTGTGAGTTCTTGAAATCGGGGAAATACAGGCTATTTGCAGTGAACAGCCCTGTGCACAGGGTAAATGTTCCCTGGACCTGACTACAGATTTCCCACGTGCTGGTTAGAGGAGACGGAAGAGCCCGCAGGTTGGGAGGGTTAGAGAGACGGGGGAGAATGTTCCAGACAGCCGACATGGTGCAAGTCCAAGTGCAGGAGCATCTGGAACTAACAGAATGAGAAAAGAAATGAACGCATGGGAACCACGAGGACTTAGCTGGAAAGCACTGAAGAGCCTCAGACCCGCTCGGCAGGGGAGCGACTCTCCCCTCCCCCCTCCTCTCTCCCCCAACCTGCTTTAGTCACTTACTGGTTTCTCTTCCCCTCCGCCCTTATCTGGAGAGTTTCCTCAAAGGTTTTCTCTGAGCCTTCTTCCTCTTTCTGAAAGATCTTTACTGGTGTTCTTAGCTCACAGTTTACGCCAGTGACTCCCCAAATCTATTTCTCCATCTCTAATTTCTACCCAAGGACAGAGTGTACATATTTCGGTCAACACCCCTGGTGCAGGGGCCTCAAACAAGCCCCAGGTCAAAGCTGCCCTCTGCCCTCACCAGCCCCTGGTCGTTACTGACGCCCCGTGTCCCACATCTGGGGTCGCAACCTCAGAGGTACCTCAGTGGCTTCCGCTGCCCATACCCCACCCCTTATCAGCGACTGCATCCTCTTCCCCCTAGAAAACCTTCTCACATCATCCTTGCCTTTCTTCATTAACGTCAAAATTTTGGTTTACCGCCCTCCACCAAAAAGAAAGTGGAATATCTAAGAATATTTTTCTTACTTCGGAGGAATTATACATGTTCCTAATTAGCAACCTGGAATATCTTTGTACATAAAATCCATTCCAAAAGAAGTATTTTTTATGTCACAAAATTTTCAATATGGACAGAGGGAAGAATTTCCAGGAAATCTGATATGATGAAGTGAGATGGGTCTAGAATGAAGGGCCGCAGGGAGGGACTTCTGCACTCACAAACACCAATTCACATCTGTGAGCTGCTAGGGGAAACGACAGACAAAAACCTCAGTAATGCCCGTTGTAGGGCCTTTGCACCAGCGGGAAGCCATTTACGCACTGATTATAGTCCTTGCAGTGTGCTGGAGTGACTCTAGGTCTTAAATAATTGTCACAGTCATGGAACCATGTCGTTTACCAAAAAACTAAGACAATAAACAGAGTGTGTGTGTAATGATGGTGAATGCACGATCACAAATGTGATAGACACACAAGTGTACAAATGTGCACGCACACTTCTTCCATCGGAGCACATAAACAACTGTGTGCACGTCAGTGTGTGCATCTGTATGTCTGTGTGTGCACATGTCAATGTGTGTGTGTCTACATGTATATGTCTGTGCCACATGCTGAGTCTGTGTCTATGCCTGTGTGTGTACCTGTGTGTGTCTGTGCGCACGTGTCTACCTGTATGCACACCCGTGTGTGTGTCCCTCGGGAAGTGGTGGTGAGGGCTGGCTCACGAGTACCTGAACTTGCTAACTTGTGTACCAACACCTTGTGTGATAACGTCTCCAGATAAAAGGGGAAAAAAAGAAAAGACTGAAAAAGGAAGGAATTAGGCTTCGTACGGAAAAAACAAGTCTCCTGCAGTATAAACACACCGTCCACCAGATGAGTAAAAGCCACAGCAGACTTAACCCATTTGGAAAGACCCATTTTTATTCTTCTTCTGTCCGCTCACTCTGAGAGGCAGTGAGGGATAATTACGGTGGCCCAGCTGCATGGGATGTTGCATGCGCATCCGCGTGCTGCCTGAGTGAGTTGTGGTGTTTGGGTTGTAGGGTTGTGTTCAATCACCAAGCCTGCTTATGACAGATCAATGAACAGGAACTCATTACATCCTGACCAAAACTAGCCACGGGAAGGGAAGCCCACTTAGGTGTATGGGGGCAAAATTATATACTGTTTTTTTCTGTTGTTCCATTTCACAAAACTGCAAAAGTCCAGGCAACGTTTTGTCAGTAAAACACAATAAAGAATATGAAAAGCCCATCTTCACAGAACACTGGACATTGCAAAACAACCTGCAGCTATTATGGGATATATCAAAACTGACACGTAAAACTTTGGCTGTTGATTGAACCATATCTCACGGGGACAGCTCAGCTTCATCCCCTCTGCCCGGATGGAGCTGCACGTCCAGAAGGACCGGGGCCAGGAGTTTATGAGCTTAACTGAATTGGTGGTACTTGGATGATTGAAAAAAATTGGTGACATTGCAAAACTGGTCATTAGATTTTCAGGAGCGGAAGGACGCTTACTCCTCAGGGACCTAAAGGAACAGCATGGATTAGAAGCAACGTTAGTTTGGTTCACGTATCTTTTATAGAAAGCAGTAGTGCTTTACGAATCCATTGTTAATGTGTTTGTTACTCGTGGTCTCTTACCTTTTAAAAAAACCTAATGGACTGACACGTACCTTGGTTCTAATGTCATCAAAAATGCAAGTATTTCTTGAAAACAGGAAAATGATTCCTGCGTCTTCTCTCTGACTTACACCTAGACGGTAAAAATTCTATGAGTTTTAATATCACTTTCTGTCTTTCTTATATTGCACCAAGAACTTGTGTGTGTGTGTGTGTGTGTGTGTGTGTGTGTGTGTGTGTAAAAACTGTAGCCAATTCAATCAGGAAGAAATAATTCGGAACATTGTTTTTCCTGTGCTGCTTACAAGTAAGAGACAAACAAATGCATGAAAATCCAAATAGGGGTCAACCCTAAGCCACAGATGTGCCAAAAGGCCCTGTTACGCACAACTGGCACCCCCGGAATTCCCATCGGCACCCCTAAATAATATCGGAATTCCCATCGGCACCCCTAAATAATATCGGAATTCCCATCGGCACCCCTAAATAATATCGGAATTCCCATCGGCACCCCTAAATAATATCGGAATTCCCATCGGCACCCCTAAATAATATCGGAATTCCCATCGGCACCCCTAAATAATATCGGAATTCCCATCGGCACCCCTAAATAATATCGGAATTCCCATCGGCACCCCTAAATAATATCGGAATTCCCATCGGCACACCTAAGTAATATCGGAATTCCCATCGGCACCCCTAAGTAATATCGGAATTCCCATCGGCACCCCTAAATAAAATCGGATTGGGCTCTTCACGTGTATTATACTGCCGAACATCTGTTTCCAGGGTTCTGAGAGACTGTATTTAAAACCTAAGGGTTTGGTATTAAGGGAAATAATTAACATGTTTCTTGGCACCTGGCCAGCAGGGACAGGACATCACCCGAAAATGACAAAGTTGCTTCATATCCCACGTCATCATGAGCGATGCCTGGAGTAATTCAGAGGAATGGCTGTAATAATATGCCCTTCCTCTCAAAGGCAGAGCTATGATGTAGGCATAGGGATGACGTAGCAATTTCCCATGCAGCTGGTGTGGAGCTGGACCCAAGGGCGCTGGAGGTCAGTGGAAATCCCAGTCATAAACTAACCATCACCTGGGACTCTCTTAGTTCTTAAAACCAATCCTGTTGCATTCATAGGAGATTGAACTTTTTCAGTAAATCTAAAAGCTGAAAAGATTTCCATTTTGAACAACATGGAGACATCCCTCAGACACTTTCGGTAGAGATTTACAACCATGGTCCTGAAATTGATTTCCACTTCTCTGTGCAGAACCCCATCTCCCCCTAGTCTTGTTGGAGAAAAAGGGTCTAGATGGTTCAGGTATCATTTTGGTCTTGGTTTTCTTTGACTACACAGAGAAACTCAGCCTCATGGGAGGTAAAACTTCTCAAGATGGAGCAGGAAGAGTGTGGCGCAGACCCTGGCTTTTTCTCTCTCTTCCGACTGTTAGGGTGATTTATGCAGGTGCCAGAGCACATGTACGGATGCAGGGGTCCCTCCCGTACAACCGCTGCAGACTTCAGATACGACGCATTTCTTCTTATTTTGTTTCCAGGTTTATAAAGCATTTTTATTTTGGTTTTAATTTAGGGGAAACCCAAGAAGATACTCACAGGGCAGTTGCTCATCCAGCCCAGAAATGGGTTCCCTATTTAAACATTTCTGAGAAGCGCTGTATGACAGTAAACATCCATCCAAGAAACAGCATAGTAGGTCCCCAGCAGAAGCTATTTGGAGAATGTTAGTAAATGAAAAACACCCCCTAGTTTTTATTTTTAACTAGTGAGTACCACGAATGGACTGTGCTTCTTCTTTCTTCCTGTGTATGGTGTGTCAGTTGGCTCCGTTCTGAGGGCATTTAGGCGTTTATGTTGTGATTTGCATCCCCGCTTCTCAGTGCCGAGGCAGGAAAGTGACAGGGAGCCCGGGTCCTGCAGGAGAGCATCATGGCCACAGAGAGTGATGGAATGATCTCATCTCAGCCTTTTTCTTAGACAACAGGCAGCGCTCTATGAAGATTGATACAGAAGTGCGGGGCTTCCTCGGCTGGACCATCAAATGGATTGATATTATTCTCCAGTGGAGGATGAAGACAGAGTAACCGTCATCATACTCAATACACAGGCTTGTCAGGAGCGGAAAATCATCCCGCGTCACTGATTATAGGAACGTTTCATGACTGTCACGCGAATTTAGTAGTGCAATGTCGCGGGCAGGCTACTGGGCCAGAAATTCTCTATGTGTGAGAAAAGGACAGGCTGCCTATAAGCCCAGCCCCCAGAAAGGAGCCCCCGATAGATAAAAGGGCAGAGGACCAGGCTGGTGATTTGCAATCCGCAGGAAGCTTGAACGCATTTGCATAGAACACGTGTAGCTGGATCCCAGGGGCAGGGGCCTCTGCGTGTTTAGTTCTCTGACAGGTACTTGCCGGGTGAGAAGAACTCGGTGCAGTCAGAGTGGTCGTCTGCGGGGGTTGGGGGGGAGGAGGAATCGCGTCTATTCTGAAAGACGGCTATGATGGATGGACCCCTTACTGTTGCGTTTCATTCATTCTTCACACACGTGGGTGAACACGCTCATACACACACGTGAGCGCGCAAGAAATTAATGCCCCTTCACTGTGAATGGAAAACTGAGGCTCACGGAGCAGCTCAGGGCACAAGGGGACATGTTGCCTCTGACGCCCGCTGGGGACGGGGTAAGGTGGTCATTCCCCACGTGGCGTGACTGGGGCCCCCCGAGGCCTGTCCCTGCCCCATATCCTAACCAGCCAGGCCCCGATTCCCATTTCTGATGCCAAACAGTCATTCTTTCATTTTCACCTCCTAACCCTTGTGAGAGGCAGAACCCCCCAAGGAAAGCAGGCAGTGCGTGGTCTGTGTCACCCCCCAATGAAACAGTGTGACGGCAGGGATCCTGATGCTACCGAACCGCTGTGGCCAGGCACACCATCATCTTTTCTGTTTTCCAAGAAAGTGTGGGTGCAGGGAGAAAACTCTTCCTGGAAACCCCCAGGACAGCAGTCCTGTGAGTCCCCAACACGTAGAGCAGACCCACATGCATGACCAACACTCGCTGAGTCAATCATTATTTCCCAGGGCGAGATCAAGAAAACGCTGGTGGTCCGCGTGGAGGAGGCGGCAAGAACGCAGGGGGAGGGGCCGGGCCCCTTCGCGCCGCAGAGAGAAGTGTGCGGAGCTGCTGAGATGGTCCCAGGGGGCCACGTCCCTCATCCGATGCATGTTGAGAAACGGAGCCCTACTGCCTGCCGCGTGGGCTCGAGATTGCAGGGCAGCCAAAGCAGAGCATCGCGAGTGGGGATGCGCTGGGCAGACTCGGACACCGTGGACAGAAGGCATGAGGCGGGGGCTCCAGCCGGGCTTTTGGGTGGAATCAGCCGGACCTGCCGAGGGACCGGATGACAGGGATGAGGGGAAGGCAAGGCCGAGGTGACCAGGGACTGAGCAAGGGGCTGCTGGAATTCTGGGCAATAACTGGGGGACGGAGAGGTGCTTGTGGGCTTACGGGCCAGAATCCGAGGGTTGCCATTTTGACTGGACTCCTTCTGAACTGGCCACGAGGCTTTCAGATGAATGTGTACCTGGATGAGACAAGCTGGCTGTGTACACTGCGAGCCATTCCCAAACGATGGCATTTCGGCCCGAGGGACAGCTTTGTGAAGGAAGAGGAAGCGGCCAGACCAAGAAGGAGAGCCAGACTCGGAGACGGCAGAGCACTTTATTTGTCCAGGGGGTCTGCCCTGCGCTCCAGTTCCAGGCGGGGGGAGAGGGGATGCATCAGTAAAGGGACTGTGGCCTGATGCCGAACCACAGCTCAGCAGGACATGCGGGGAAGACGGTCCTGGAGATGAACAGGGGACCTGGGCCAACAAGGGGTCGGGAGTGAGGATCGAGTCGCCCTCTTGGTGAAGCCCGTGGGGCAACGGGACGCAGGAAGGCAGAGTGAAGGGGGGCAGACTCTTGGTGCACAAACTCAACTATTAGTAACAGCCTTAGCTCTGCCTTCTCCCTGTCCTCGCAACCAGACGGAAAATCTGCAAGAGGAGAGACGGAGCCCTGACGCCTACACGCTTGCCTTTCCATAGGAATTACTCAGTACCCACTTGTTTTAGGAAAGAAAAGACGAGTGAGGTCTGTTTTGGTCACTTATGACTGCAAGTCGGATCCCTTCCAAACTTAGTGCCCTCAGACCATAATAATCATTACTTTGCTCACGATTCTGTAGTTCGGCAGAGCCCAGAGGCATGTGCTCTCTGAGGGCGTCGGGAGGGGCTGCCCGCCTGCATCTGCAAGGCAGCCTCTGCACGCGGCTGGAAAGGGGGTCCCGGCTGGCAGCCTCGATCCCCCCCTGTGGGAGCCTCTCCACCGCTGCTTGAGCTTCCTCACACTATGGTCGCCGTGCAAGGCAGGGAAGAGGAGCTGCTTCTCCCCTCTGGCTTCCTGTGGCTTGTGCATATGTTTGTCACTGTGCAGAGGTGTCATTCCTTCATCTGTCTATTCATCTTGCTGATCGCCAGGCCCTGCGGTACCAGGTTCAGGCTGCATCCTGGGATCATATTTGAGCTTTCCAGCTCAAGGTGCCGGTCTAACATCCCTGACTCACTCTGCAGAGTCAGCCACTCCCAGGGGACAGGATTATTACTCTGCTGTTCGCCCAAAGACAAAAGGCTAGCAGAACTGATGAAGCCCCACACTTCCCGTGTCATTACAGACGGCTGATCACTTCTCCTCATTATTAACGTTTTAGAGCTAAAAAGACCTCAGAACCACAGGATATTATTCTCAATATACACAAGTTCAACTCTCTGCCATGTTAAAAACATAATGAAACAAAATAAAGCAAACCTCCCACTACGTTACCTCCCCATCTGTTTACACTTTACCCTCTCCTTGCTTTATCAGGCCAGCTTTTCCCGAAAAAGCAGTGTTTCCTTGAGGTTTCCACCTACCTTCACTGTGACCTGGCGTTCCCATGCCCTGACTCTGCTGACTTTGCTCCGTGCCGTGCCCCCGGGTTCTTCTCCACGGTGCTGTGCTGGCATCTAACCACCACGAGAGGCAGCATCCTTTATGACAGGAGTGTTGACCTTGGGGGTAAAAAGACTGTTTTTGAGGGCTGACTCTGGAACTTTCTAGTTATTTGATCGAGCACACGCTAGTTTACTCGTCCGCATAAACGACGATTTCCCTCTGCTGTCAGGTGATTGTCTCATATCATCTCCTACACACCCTGGAGCACAAGGTGGGTGCTGCTAGAGTTCGTCAGCTTCTCTGGTCCTTTGCTCCCTTCTGGGTGCACAGGTATGTTTGGCTATATCCCTCCTGGAAGTGAGGGCAGGTACGACCTGCTTTGGCCAATGAAAGGCAGGCAGAAGTGACGTGTCACTAGCAGGCAGAGGCATTGAAAAGTCAGGGCAGTATCCTGCTTGTCTAGTCCCTCTGTGGAAGGGACAGTGCACGTGGAGAGGGGAAACCCCAGGACCAAGCCGTCTACGCTGGGTCCCACTTGGAGGACAGTTGACCTAGACAGTCGCCTGGATGTGCAGTGTGAGCTGCTGCATGAAGCAACTGTGAGGCACCCCCCTGCCCTTGGGGATGCTCCCTCAACCCCTCAAACCGCCAAGCACAGAACCACCAAGCCGGACCCCAAGCTGGACCGCCTCAGCCCATCCCCGACTGTGCTCAGACTCCTACCTCGCTTGTGCCCAACTTTGGACTTTGGAGTGAAAAGTCCCGGAAGGAAGGAAGGGCATGAGAAGGGGGAAAGGAAACGCCTCCACCAGGATTTCATCAACTCCGTTTTATCGCAGTTATTTCAGGTTGATGGGAAGATGGTGAATACACACACTTCTGTAATATTATATATTTGTATGCTATTCATAAAAATAGACTATTATTTAGCATATGCTGTCTGGTGGACAAATTCTATCAAAAGATGTGGTTCCTGGGAGCAACCTTAATTCCAGGATGGAACCAGTACGGAGCTGAGTCTGGCCTCTGCCCCACAGCTTCCCTCTGGGCCTTGATCTCAGTGGGGTCCTGACCACGCAAGTGTGTAACACCTGAGGTTGGCCGTAAGTCTATATTCAGTTGTAAAAACTATGTTTCAAAATCAAACACAAAATGCATTCATTAAAGATGACATGACTGCACTTGAAAGAGATCACACTTGAAAAAATAACCTTGATGTCTGTAAATACATCATGCCCTAAAGAACTCTCTGAGCTCTGGACATTATAGGACACAGAGAGCCCTTAATCTGCCCACTTTTAAACAGCTACTGCTATTTTATGCTGCCTTTTTATTTCAGTTGTACACATCCTACCTGCCCTGGGATACCTGGGAACACCAACCACAGTCCGTAGGAGGGAAAGGGTCACCTCCAACAGGGGGCATCGCTTGTCATGGACACATTCCTTCTGCAGATGGAGGGCCCGTTACACACAGGGGGCCCAGGACAGCCCAGGCAGCATCCACTAGATCGAGAGGCGACACGCCCGCCTCTACCATCTAAGAATAAATGCACATCCTAGAGACTGTCATACTGAGTGAAGTAAGTCAGACAGAGAAAGAGAAATATCGTATGATATCACTTATATGCAGAATCTAAAAAAAATTGATACAAATGAACTTATTTACAAAACAGAAACAGACTCACAGACTTAGAGAACCAACTTCTGGTTACCAGGGGGGAAGGGAGGGCAGAGGGATAGTTAGGGAGTTTGGGATTGACATGTACACACTGTTGTATTTGAAATGGATAACAAACAAGGACCTACTATAGCACAGGGAGCACCTCGATATTTTGTAACAACCTACATGGGAAAAGAACTTGAAAAAGAATAGATATTTGTATATGAATATGTATAACTGCATCACTTTGCTGTATACCTGAAACTAACACAACATTGTTAATCAACTATACTCCAATATAAAATAAAAAGTTCAAAAAGTATATTAAAAAAAAGAAAACACGCACAGCCAAGCAAAATGTACAACTCCCTACCTGATGCTCCAGGTTTGGTAAACAGGACAAGTTGTGTACTTTCTGACAAACTGAAATCCAATTTTTATTCCAATCAAGTCTAAACTTTCAGCCACCAATTAGTATATGTGATGGAACTAAGCTCCCTGAGCTGGCATTTCCAACTAATTTCCATATGTTAAAACATGGAAAATCAATGTGCAGCATACTTCTAAACTTGAATAATTAAAGGACATAATTATTATAAGAAGAGACTTTTGACACTGAATGGGAATCAAGAACAGACTTCCAGATCATTGGGGAATTATTTTCCAGTTCTCTGGTACAGTTTCGACAGAGATGCTTGTTCAGATGACATGAGAAGCTGTAGGATTCTAATCATGTTTGGTATAAATTTGGTGAACTGTGTCAATACTTTCATTCATGCCTTAAAATTTTCTGGGTGGCATTTATTTTAAAAAGACAACATCCTCTTCGGGTTTAAGATGTGATTTGGTTTCATTAAACGTTCTTTAAATTATTACTGCTTTTGAAAAAAGGAAAAAGTCCTCTTTATTTCCTTTAAGTTTTAGCAATATTTCCATTATATAATTAATTCCTTTCATGGAAATTCAGTTGTGTATATCCATTAATTTCTGCAAAAATATCTTTTTTGTCCCTATGCCCTTGTAGAGTACTACAATGTACTTTTGACTAGAAAGTATGGCTTGCCTCTGGAATACAGCAAAACACTTCACATACCAACAAAAATACAGACGGCTTCTTCTTCAAAGATTTTCCAAAGTTAGGTTTGCATTCATACAGCCAATACTGTATAATAAATATTTTTAAAGAGATTTGATTTCGAGAACAAATGAAGTGTGTTCTCTGAGGCAAAGCAGGTGAGTCTGATTTTAAACCATGGTGGTCGTTTATCTGTGTGATGCTACAGTACATGGGCACCCGACCTAATGTCCTTTATAATTTGACATCTGTGATTTAGTTTGATACTGATTTCTAAAACTCATTTTAAAGGAGTATTTTTCTATTCACAACCTATAGAGTTATTTTTTTAACTGAGGCATATACTGAAATTTACCAAGTGAGTTTGTTAAATACCAAGGTAGTCATATAGTTTCATGGCAATGATGAATTCACCAGCACGAGTCTTCACGCTGCATCTGACATCTGGCTCTGTTCCCTCAACATGGGGTTTGCTTACTACTCAAAGGCCACGTGGACCAAGCAACGATTCTTGTTCTGTGGCGATTCCAGCTTTCCACATCCAAGGGGTGCTGAGATCAAGAGGAACCAACGAGGACAAACCAAGCTCTCTGCACCCTGTTGTTATTTTATTTTAAAGAGAGTTTGTTTGATCTCATAGGATTAAAAGAAAAACCAAAGTGCAGGGAAAAATAGAAATTCCACACCTAGGTCCAATCATATGATAAACACTTTTCTTTCATGTTGAGTTAATGTCCCAAGAATTATGTCCAAGAAGTACCTGCACCTCAGCTGTCCCATTAGCTGTGGGCGGCCGTGCACTCATTCACCCCGTAAACACGCCCCCCGGGCACCTGTTGTGTGAGACCCCATTAGGACCGGCATGTGGTGATGCGTAAGACATTGTCCCTGCCCCCAGGGAACTCAGAGCACATGGGGGACAGAGGGGTAATTAGACAATTCCACAAGGTCTCTGCAGGTGACAGGTGGCGGGCTAGGGCGATGGAAGCCCCCCCCCCACCAGCTGGAGAGGTGGGGTTTAGGATGGGACTCAACAGAGTGTCAAGGTGAGGCAAGGAGTGACCCTGTGACCCACCAGCAGCATGGGGTCAGCCTGCAATCGAAGGTCATGATTTGACAGAAACGAGAGCACAGGAATGGGACACCTGGTCACAGTTCACAAGGGATGTAGTGTTCGTTTCTTAAGCCACGGTGGACGGGCTCAGGCATCGGCTGGACCCAGAAGGGATGGTCCCCAGCCGTGTGGCCCCATCCTTCCCCCAACACGAGACCCTGTCCTCTTGAATCCGCATCCTTGCCATGATCACGCTGTTCCTCTCCCCGCAAAACCCAGGGGCAGACTTCTCTCCAGGCTCCTGGGACAGAGAGAAGTCATCTCTTCCCGTCAAGGTTATGGCCTCATGCTTAGTCTTCCTTTTCCTCAGAAGCGTCCCTTTTCATTTAAAGAGATGACTGTAGCTCTAGGAAAAATCAGCTAGAAGTTTATCCTGTTTGCTCTTTGCCTTCTTATTATAATACTTCTCTGGCTGAGTCAGGGAAGGGCCACGCACTAGGGAGCTTTGAAAAACACACCAAACTGAGGACTGCTAAACCCTGGGTCTGTCTCATTGTGTCTGGGGTGTCGTCTAATCGCCCCTTTGAGAGTCTGTTTGCGGAAGGTGTCTTGTGTCCTGAGAGAAGAGGGGTCGCTTTAGCAATGCACCACGTAAAGGGGGTAGACATTTTAAGGGAAGGAAGGTGACTGGGCCCCCCAGCCCCGCCCCATGCACCCAAGTCCTAAAGAAAACCCAGCAAGCTTCCCACGAGAAGGAGGAGGCACGAAGCATGGGCGCTCCCCAGGTCCCGAGAATCTGGCACCAGGAGGCCGGGGTGTAGGGGCTCCGCACGACTCCAGGGCAGTGGAAGGGTGGGCTCGTCAGGGCGGCACTGCCAGCAGCCCGAGACCAGCACCGGGACAGAACGGCCACAGGAGCACGGGGCGGGGACCCTGCAGCCTTCTTACTCCGGCAGCGTGGCTGGTGGGCACTCACAGGGGACCCGGGAGGAGTGGGGCTCCCGGGAAAGTCACTGACTGCGGGACGTCCCTGGAAGGAACCAGGCATCATCAGAGAAGCATCGTCTGTGGGTGAAACAGGATCCCGGCTCCAGCACAGTCGGCACCGCCCAGGAAGCCAGGCCCACAGCAGGAGCGGGGCCGGTGGGTCCCAGGTTCTCCACCCGCGTCCGCCGCCTTCCGGCCTCTGGTACCCCGTAGTCACAGCAAAGGCCTGGAGCGGTCCTCACTGAGCCTGAGCGGGAAACCCCTGGCGAAAGGACAGAGCAGAAAAAGACGGCGATGCATAGAGCTGGGCTGCCACCAGCTGCGTCCCCAGCGCCTCTCCAGGGGACAGGAAAACGTGGAAGAAATCAGCAGATTTGGGGAACTGCCTTTGCTGATCCCCCTTGTGGTCCCCACGGTGATGAAATAATCCCCATCGACTTACCTAAGGCAGGTTTATTTGTTGTATTTAACATTCAGAGCTATGCAAGAGACCCTGGCAGGAAAAGCGCCACATCCTCCAGGAGCGAGCAGGGCTCATCCCGGGGCAGGGAAGGTACAAGGCGCAAAGGCAGGGGCCGATGGCTTAGCGCCTCCATGGAATCGCGCCGCAAGAGAGTCCCGGGCTGGAGACCTGGATTACAGTTTCTGACCGAGGCCGCACTGCCGGGGCTCCTGGCCACCCAGCCCCTCACCGCCAGGCACGTGGGAGCGAGTCAACTCCTAGGTGACTTCCCGGGCCCCGGGCGGGAGGGCGCAGCCACCTGTGTCCACCCTGGGTGATGCTACCAAGAGAAGGCTGAGGTGCCCGGCTCCTACGGCCGCTCACCGGGCAGGGAGACTTGATCGCAAGAGAACCAGTCAGATGCGAACGTCGGACGTGGGAAAGTTTTGCTGACTTGAATTATAGAAAGACTGAGGAAGAGGCGGAGTGAACTCCTGAGGAGCTGGATCTTAACGTTTCGCGTCCTCTTCACCCTTCTGGAGTCAGGTAGGATTTTGGACATGCCCTGCGCTCTGGGAATGGACTTACAGGTCCAAAGCCTGAAGTTTAAGCCCTGGCTTTGCTGTGGGCTTTCCTGAGCTGCCAAGATGGAGTTCACACGCAGCCAGCAGCGCTTGCTCTAGGGGACGTCAAGATGGCAACACTTCCCTGTCCGCCGCAACCCGCCCGGGTCCCCTGGCTACATGGCTGTCTGCAACCCAGGAGTTCTTGGGGGAGATGCACAGGGTCCCCTCGAGGCAGGGCCGGGTCTGCCTCACTCCCCCAAACCCCTATGGCCCCTGAGTGCCTGGCAGATGGAGAGCACTTCACAGGGTCCTGCGCAGGGAGTATCCAGCTGTCAGCCAGCATGGGGTCCTCGTCCCTTTTCTGCAGCCTTGGGCTTAGCTGGACCCAGGTGGATCCCCTACCTGCCCCTTGAGCTCTGGTTGGCTTGGCCCGGGGTGCAGTCACTGACCTCACAGAGGTGGGAGCAGCTCTCCCATCCTCTGAGCCCCTGGGGTTCCTGTATCAGCCAGTGTTGTCCAGAGAAAGAGAACCAGTAGGGTGTACGTACGTACGTGTGTGTATAAAAGCTACATATATAAAAGGAGAGACAGCTAGATAGACAGAGATGGAGAGGGAGAAGACCGTGGAGGCTGGAAGCCTGCAATCTGTGGGACAGGCCGGCAGGCTGGAGACCCAGAAAAGAGCTGATTTGCAGGCGGAGTCAGAATCCACAGGGCACAATTACAGTGGAAATAAAGATGGGAAGTAGCATTTCTTGTGAAGCCACTGTGTGCCGAGCCCCCAGGGCAGGGCGCCCTGGAAGCCCAGCTCCGATACGGTTCATCCTACCGCTTGGCCCTGGAGCGGGTGGTGGGCTTGTCCAAGCCTCCATCCTCAACCTCAGGGTCTTCTGAGGGGAAGATGGAGGGAGGAGCCTGCAGAGCTCAGGGTACAGTGCATGACACAGGGGAAAACCGGCTGTCCTGTCCTCCCTTTACATTGTTTTAAGCTTCCCAGAACCTATAGAATAAATAGCATCACAGCCTCACTAAAAGCATGACCCTCAAAGCCCTCAGAGGAAAATGCACCCCGGCAACCAGTGATGACCGTCCTCACTTCAGACCCAGGCTGGTCACAGGGATACCATTGACCACAGAGACAGGACGGACTCGTCACCAGCGGGTCAGTAACCAGCTGCCGCCCAGACAGGACCCTCGGGGAATCACCGTGTTTGCATCAGAACAGGAAGCGAGTCAGCAGGACTTCTGCCTGATATCTGCCACCTCATGGAAGGGTACTTCCCAAACCAGCCTCCAGAGAGAAATGTGGCTGTCTGGGAATATCGGGGACTTTAAGACTCATGAGAAGGGCCTCATCTTGGTCTTTGCAACACAAAAATTAATCCATAAGTTACACTGGCCTTTAGTGAGCACCCTTTCGTGCTGGCCTCGTGCTGGGTGGTGAGGATGCCTGGATGCAAATGAAAACGGAAGCTTCAAGGACACGCTGCTGTTCTCCATCCAGAAGAAACCTGAACTGGGGTCGGTCATTTTCTGGTAAGACTTGAGGAAAGAGTAAGTGTAAGTGGCCAATTTTGTGTCAGACTTGCACTATTCTATACGATAAATACAGTTTCCCCTTCCCATCGCTGCTACCTGTCCGGCTGGTTTCCTCCACACTCGGGGGACACAGTTTCAGTGCAGCCCTGGGAGTGGACGTGAGTGACCAGTGGCCAGCTTTGTCGCAGCAGAGCACAGATGTTACAGAAACAGGTATGAGCCAACCCTGGGTTTAGGTGAATTTCATTGATTCCGGGATGGGAAACTAACAAGACTATTAAGAATCAGATGGGTGTCAGCAGTGGGTTTCCCAAAGTAATAGTGCTGGGTTCTGCACATATGTACCAAAGAGGTATTGGACCGGGTCTGGGGTAACTAGAAGTGATGTCAAAGAACAGAGAAGCTTTGCTAAGCAAGGGAAACAAGACAGGTATTGATCTAAAGCAGACGGAGGAGTGTCATTTTCTCAGCCGATTACAGCTAACTGGGAAGTCCCGGAGGAGGCTCGAGCCCCCGGCACTGGGCACCGGGCAGGGTGCATGTTTCTGAGAGAACTCAGGACTGTAAAGTTCCGTGTGGCTGAAAGAGTAGGTGCAGAGGAAGTGTATGCATCAGTCAATACATGAACATGTGACTCAAGACAGAGAATTGTGTTTGCTCAGGATTGCGGGTGCAGTGGGTTGAAGTGTGTCCCCAAAAAAGGCATGCTGATGTCTCAGCCCCAGTTCTTATGAATGCGAGTTTATTTGGAATAGGGTTTTTGCAAATAATCGAGTGAAGCTGAGATCCTTTTGGGTTCCTAGGGCCCTAAATCCAATGTCTGAGTCTTTATTAGAAGCAGGGAATTTGGAGACATACACGTGACGGTGTGATGAGGGAGGGAGGTGTTGCAGCCACGCCGCCACAAGGCAAAGAGTGTCGGGAGCCCTGGAAGCTGGAGAGCCTGGAGGATCCTCCCCTAGAAACTTGGAGGGAGGCAGCCCCGTCAGTGCCTTGATCTCAGACTTCTGGCCTACGGAGCTGCAAGAGAAAAGACGTCTGTGGGGTGAAGCCCCTTGGTCTGCGGTAATTTATCACGACGTCCTGCGCGGAGTGCGTGAAGGGAGCTCCACCATCAGCCTGTTTCTTCAGAAGGCGCCAGGCTGTTTCCTGTGTTCTTTTTAAGGAATCGATGCACCCATTTCACAGGATCAGTGCAGAGGCAGCACCCCTTCCCACGGCCAGCAAGTAACTTGACTCCGTGTCCCCTTGGGCGAGATTCATATCAGAACATCAGGACTAGAGGCCGATCGGACTCATCTGTGTCCTTGACCTCACACCACATGACCTAACACGTATCCACGTGGGACGACTCGGGATCACGGCAGCTTCTTGCAGCGATACTCCTGCTGGTTTAAGTACTGAATGAGAGTCCTTCGACCTCCGCGTTGGACCCCTCTCGGTGAAACCTGCCACCCAATGGTGACTCTCAAGAAATATGAGCCATTGCACCGTTCCCATTTAAGACAGAAAAGAAAGAAAAAGAAAAAGGAAAGAAGCAGAAGCAATCTGGTATGAAGGGAAGCCGCTGGGCGGATATTTTCCGTGCGAGACAACCGTCTACCCACCTCCCCTTTACAGCGTCCGGGCTGCGTGGCTTGACGATGATGTGAAGATCCCGGCCGCTCCCCCTCGCCCGCTGGGAATGAGTGATGGCACGGGACGGCCGTCACACACAGCCGAGCCTGTGGCGGGAGCTTGGCTGGCCTGGCCCTTGGAATTAAAAAAAAAAAAAAAACTGTTTTTAAAATAATGGAGCTCCCTGGGAAAAATATACTTCATGGTTCGCTTTGTAGGAAGTATTTATTTCTGTCTGTTAGTGAAAGGGGTTTATCACGCCTGGTGCCTTTCTCCACACCAAAACCAAAAGCTTGAAATCTATACAGAGGAAAAAACTCACTGAAATAGAGGTGCCTACATATATACATTTATAAACAGATGCGTGTACACAGACACATGTACACACACACATGTACATATGCCACATACACACACACACAGAGATATATACATACACAGAGGTACACACATATACCTACACACATACACACATACTTACACACATAAATACACACATATGCACATACTCATACACACATACACATAAACATACATGTACGCACACCTGCATATACACAGATGTACATACACGTGCATATACGTACACACATATACATGCACACACGCACGTGATTGCTCGGATGTTTGTGCATGCTTATAGGCTCATTGCCCGGCTCCTTTCTGGAGCAGGGAGTGTGAACTGACTCTGGGTACCAGCAGCACCTGCAGGGATTTGAAGCCATGAACTCTAAACAGACCTGAGCCTATTCCAATGTCAACCTTTGCTCCCGAGCCCCCTTCAGGGACCAGGAAGGGAAGAAGGATGCAGCCAGAGGGCGGGGCACGTGCGGCTCGGGTGGGCAGGGGCCCTGCTTGGCGAGTCAGGAGCGCAGGCGGGGAGAGGGGGTGGATTTGCCTTCGCTGGTTGTCGACTGGACCAGGCGTTACGGGGGTCTCGTCCCACTTCTGCACGTGAAGAATCTGAGGTCCCCGAGGGTAAGGATGTCGCCGAGGCGCACAGGGCCGCAGGCGTGAGGAAAGCAGACCAGCAGCGGACACTGGCTGTGGGGTGACCGCCAGCTGCCAGCTTGGCCACACACCCTGCGGCCGAGGGCAGGGCGGGGCGCCGAGTGGCGGCCAGGCTTCGAGCTCAGCTCCAGCCCCTCCTAGTGAAGGGCACTGGCCAGCGTCCCCTCCCGTCGGCCCAGAGGTGACGCTCACACCCAACTCCTACGGCTGTCGTACTAAGTACCACCAAGTGTGTGTGCGTCACGGGCACAGAAGCCAGCCCTGGGTCCCAGCCTGGGCCAGACTCCTGTTATCACCACAAAGAAGGCGGCTGGGGCCCTGTGACATCTTCACAAGAGGCATGTGTGTGTGTGTGTGTGTGTGTGTGTGTGTGTGTGTGTGTGTGAGAGAGAGAGAGACAGACAGACAGACAGACAGAGAGCTCACAGCTGGGAGGAGGGGTGGGGCCGGCCTCCTCCTGAGACAGTCTTATCTGGTTGGAATCTCCTTCCTCCCCTGCCCCCAGGGAGAGAAGGAGGGAGCCCTTGGAAACACACGCTTATCTCCTTAAATACCTTGTTCTGTGTTCCAGACGAGAGCGTCTCCGAAGTGACACACAGCCATTCTGATGTCAGATCTACACGACAGAGGGGGCGAAGTGCCGTGACGCGGTGTCACGCCAACACCAATCCAGCCAAGTAAACAGGCGTCCCTTGGCGCCTGGCCACCTGCAGGGCCGATGCCGGTGGCTGTTCACCTCTCAGCTGACATCAGGGCACGTAACTCCCCACAGAGCCCTGCGGACTAAACGTCTGTCCGCCACATGCGGACCACAAAGCGAGTCCCAGAGCTGTGAGTGTGCAGAGCTGAGAAATTCACATTGAATTCTAAGGACAGAGATCTCACCCTGCACCCTATTATTTTTTGAGTATAACAGGATTATTCCAACCCGGCACACTTAGCCTCATTGGCAAAATTTTAAAACATGTCGTTTGGACTTGGGGTCGAGAAGATGGCGTGAGCACAGGCATTTACTCCCTTCCCTCCGGAAACCCGTATTAAATTGGTCGAAAGCACATAAAAGTGCATTTCAAGCTCCCTCAGAGAGAACAGGAGACCTGGATGTTGAAAAGAGTCCCCAGGAGCTCAGGAAGCGGGGCATGGGTGGAGGACACAGGGGCGCAAGCAGGGCGGCAGCAGGCGGGGAGCCACCCGAGCTCCGGAGCAGCCCCGGCTCCCAACGAGGAGGGAGACGCAATGTCTGCAGGTGGAGTTTCTCTCTGACATCCCATCCCCTTCTCACACCCAGCGCAGCAGCTCTGCACACACCCAGCCCCTTTCCGTCGTGCTCAGTTATCAGCTCAAGGTCACCGCTCAGAAGACCGGCAGCCCTGCTTCTTTGGAGCTGCTCCGGGTCCCCGTGGGCCCATAGCCAGGGGTCTGCTTCCACCTGGAGGCCCCTGGGGAGTCGGCTTCCCGGCTGATGCAGGCTGTCAGCAGGATGCGCGTTGTGGGTGTAGGACTGGGGGTTCTGTTTCCTTGCCGCCTGTCTCTGGGGGCCGCTCTCACCTGTGCCCCTGGTACGTGGCCCCCTTGTTCCTGCAATCTGGTGTCAGCAGGTGAGTCCTGCTGAAACCAAGCACCTCTCCTGCCTCCCCCTCCCCCTCGCCTGGCTGACCCCTCCCCGCCCCTGCCACTTGTAAGGACCCAGGGGACTCCATTGGGCCCCCCACTCCGGCTCATCCAGACAGCTCAGCATCTGGAAGTCCAGATCCCTAGTCACACCTCTGCATCCCTTTGCACATAACGCCACTCCTCCCAGCCCCAAGATTAGTGGGGACACTGTAGTAGGTCCCAGGATTAACAGGGATACTATTCCAGGCTCCAGGCTTCGCAGGAAGAGCTCTAAGGGGCCTCACACACCCACTCAGTAGCCAGGCATTTACTCCCCAGGGAAAAAACCTTCAAATAAATTGAACACACTCTGTCTGGAGATGCACTCTGGCATCTAGAAGTTCTAACGCATGGAAGCGGAGATTCCCAGTGGGGACGCCCGTGCATGTACATAGAGCCCTCAGCCCGCTTTTCCACTTGCTCTGTGCTCTTAATGAACAGGCAGGAAAGGATTACCAGGTATTTGTAGAGGAAAGAAAATAATCAAAGAGTAGTGGGAATAACTCCTCCAGCTGCTGTATGTGTACCCCTGTTTGGAAAGGGACTGTGACGTGTTGGCCCTACATGTGGGTTTTCAAAGAAACAAGTAATTAAAATATTTCGAAATTCAGTACAAGAATAGAGTCCAAGAGCTCCCCAAGAAAAAGAGAAAATGGTCTCTACAAAGGAATGAATCAGACCTTCACTCAATTTCTCTTCATAAACAAAATCTCAGGTAACTGCTTTCAAAATTCTAGAAGAGATGTGCTTTCAACCGATAGCTCCATACCCAGCTGAACTATCCATCCAGGGTAAGGCGACTCCTCAGGAGGACACCCAGGAGTGCACACCTTCCCGCTCCAGGAAAACAGGGCAATGGAGAAAGGACACCCAGGAGTGCACACCTTCCCGCTCCAGGAAAACAGGGCAATGGAGAAAGGACACCCAGGAGTGCACACCTTCCCGCTCCAGGAAAACAGGGCAATGGAGAAAGGACATCCAGGAGTGCACACCTTCCCGCTCCAGGAAAACAGGGCAATGGAGAAACAAAGAAGAAAACTCAGACGGTCGCTAAGGATGGATCCGGCCCAGCATGGCATCGTCACAGGCCCAGAGAACGGGCCGGATCAGGGCAGGGGCCAGAGCCTTCGAGGAGAACCTTGAACAACAGAGGTGTGCTCAGAGGAGCGGGTGATGCCGATGGAGACTTTGGAAAGAAAGAGGGAGAGGGGAAAGAGGCTCACATGACAGTACAAAGTGAATTCAAAAGAAGAAAGGCAATTAGGTAGAGATCCCATTGCTCTGGGGGTCCCACGCCAAGGGTGGTCTGTGCACGGGGTAACCAGAGCAGACACGTGACCAGAGCAGCTGCAACTCCAGGAAACCCGCTGAGCTGGGGTGGGTGCCTCCTCATGCCACCCAGAGCGGCACTGCACATCCACAGCATGAAAGCTTTCCACCGATTTCAACCTTTAGAACCCATCTATCAACAAAGATTAGAAACTTCAAATGCAGTCAGAGGGAAAAGCGTAAATGAATGTTGTCAACCCTTACAACTTAAAGGTAAACTAACAGAGGATAGAAGTTAGGGAGCAGAAGTAGGGAAGGATGACAGAGAAGAACAAGGGTTCTGAGACCCCTTTCTTATGAAGTAGGCAGTCCATCACTGAGAAAACAGGAAATGGATGAAGACATGCATTCCACAGGGTTACAAAGGGAGTGCTGTAACCACGGTGGGAAGGTCATAGCAGAAAAACCATCCCCAACGTCAAAAAGGGCAAATCAACCAGTAATTATTCCATACGTCATATATTAAAATCTTAACGTCAGCTTCAGAGTGGCTCCTTCAGGAGCAGACGAGGCATAGAAGGAGTTGGGGCTCTTTTTCTCATTATGTCCTTCCCTTACTATTTAATCTACCAAGCCATGTACAGACATTGCTTCAACACGATTAAACAATATACACATTTTTAAATGCATGAAACTTTTATTTTGAAGCCACACTAATGTTTACAATGGAAGTAAGTCAGCAGACTGTTTTAAATTGGAAGCCACTTTTAATCCCATCTTCAAAATCTAAATCATTTAAACAAATCAAAAATATGAAACACTGCTTTTTCTTTTTTTGGTGCCCGTTGAAACTCTTTCTCTCCCACTCTCCGTCTCTCTCTCAACACACACACACACACTTTTCTAATTAAAAAACTCGGTAGGTCATTATCCACACGAATTCAATGAGAAGATGTAAAACTGACAGTTACTGTCACCCGAGGCAAAATGATATAGACCCACATTTGCAGATCTGCTTAACTTAACATATCAATATTAGTGTCAAATGGAAGTAAGGGCAGATAATTTTAGAGAGTTGTTATTACATGACATTCAAAATCATATGCTGTGTTCTGCAACACTCAAAGAAAGATAAAAATGAAAAATGAAGTTAATGAAAATTTATTGCCTGACTGAAGACTGCAGAATCAGGCACTTTACATGAAAATAAAATCTTTTTAGAACACTAAAGCTTACAGAAAATAATAATCTAAGAGTGAATCGTCCTAATGGAACCCTCTGCATCTCATGTCCGCAAATAGTCTTCCCAGCTGAATCAGAACTCTTTATTTTTATCATCACACATGATTTATAAATACAGATTTCTGAAGAGCTAGCATGATGGCTGTGGTGGAGGCAGGTGGGGACTGCCTACAAGCTGGACTCAAATGTCCGTTTGCACATCATTGCCGGAACGAGACGTCTGCGTCACCTCCGGCAACAGGTCCAGCGTCTAATCACGCATGTGTGGGTTCATGCAGGTGTCACGGCAGAAGCGAGCTTTCTGGTTGCTCTTGTTGTAACCGGAATTCACCCTTGTGTCAACAGCCTGCCACTTTCATGGCTGTCCGTGCACTGCTCTCCTTAAAGACGACATGCAGAGCATTAAAGCTCTAAGGATTTATTTTACCCTTCGTTGAAATTTGAACTCAAGGTGTGAACCTGCAACACGTCCTTCAACACGGCGTAAGCAGTGTGGTGATCTTGGAGGGCTCGTGATACACAACACGCGCTCACAGGACGTCTGTGCCTTTCTAGAACCGTCTACCTTGGACTCTTCAGTGCCCCCGAATCAGTCTCTCTGGCAGTCTTAATATTAGCATGCAGCTTCTGAAAAGAAGCCCTTTTCATCTCAAACCCTTAATTTTCAGAGACCGTTTCCCTGGCTCACAGAATGCGTTCCGTGGTCCCTGGCTGGGTGTTTGACTTCCCTTTGGTCTTATGTTTACCAGCCTAACCCGTCTTATTCAGAATGTGGTCAGATGATTCCAAACAATGTCCAGGCTTCTGCACGCAGCCCCTGTGATGCTGTTTTTGTGATTCCTGCCCTTCGATGACAACAAAACGAGGTCCCATTCTCAGTGCTCACTTTGATGGATGGATGGTCCCCTTCCTGCCCTGCTGTCCTCATGACCAGAGTTTCGCCCACCTTGTCACGGTGCCGACAATTGCCTCCTGAACTTGGCGGGTCGGCCTCACACACACTCACGGCAGACCCGGGCATCCTCTGAGGCCCAGGCCCTGGGGCACGTAGCCCTGCATTGGGCAGGGCTGGTGTGTGACTTCAGGCTGGAGCCTCAGAGGGCGGAGGTCCCCGTCCCTGTAGCCGCCGTATTCCCGAACACAGCAGACCTTGCCTTTTGTGGGAGAGTGGGGCGATGGACGCGGGCGGTTAGGAGACCCCGTAGGCTGTGGTCTGCAGATGTGGAGGAGGAAGGACCAGAAACAGGAGGGTTAGCACGTGAACCGGGACGCGGCCGGGAGACGCCCAGGCTCACACACACACACGTGCACACACACGTGCACACACGCTCACACGCTGCGCAGCGCCCAGGGATGTGCTTCCGCCTCTGCTTTTCCTCACACTGAGACTTTTAAGAGGAATTGGCTTCATCCTCTCTCTCTTCTCGCTCTCACTCCAGTGTCTCTGGATGTGGTGCACCTTAGTTTTACTCAGTTTTATGGATGTATAAGTTGCGTGCAATAAGACCATAAAAGCACGAATTTAAAGCATAGAATCCGATGATTTCTGACAAGTGGGAAGGGCTATGCAGCCCTCCCTCCCACGTAGAGAATATGTCCACCCCTCCCTCCAAATCCCCTCGATCCTGGGGTCCTCACTGTCTAGGCCGAAGCTTTGTCTTTACTGGAATTTCACGATAAGTAATCTTTCTGGCCTCTTTCACTAAACATGATGCACGCTGTTGCATATGTCAGGGATTTTTTTTCCTCTTTGTTGCCAAATAGTATTCCACGGTATGGGTATACCACACTTTGTTCATCAGTTTTCTAGTTGACACACACGTTGTTTGATGACTATTTGGGCTTTGTGGCCAAATATGTTTATTTCTTTGGGGTAAATACCTAAGAATGGCATTTCTGTATCATGTGAAAATATCTATTTCAGTTAATAACAAGCCATCTTCCCAAACGGAGACACCATCTTGCACCCTCACCAGCAGTGCGAGAGCAGTGGTGGCCCCGTGTTCTCACCAGCGCTTGGTAGGGTCAGTCTTCTGTACTCACCATTCTGGAGGCTGTGTGGTGGTGTCCTTGTGGTTTTGATTTGCCTTGCCCTGATATCTCGTGATGCTAAACATCTTTTCATGTACTTCTATCACGTTGTTGCTTATGTTACATTGTTTACTCGTGCTTTCATTGGCTTTTTGGTTTTGTTCTTTTATAATTCTAGGTCCAAGTGCTTTTTCAGATCCAGTTTTGAAAAACATTTTCTCCTAGACTTCAAATTGCCTTTTGGTTTTCTTAACTGTTTTTTTTTTTGAAAAGTTTTTAATTTGGATAAAATCCAATTTCTTTTTTTCTTTCATAATTTGTGAATTGTGTGCCTTATTTAAGAAAGTCGTGTCTAATCTTTGCTTAAAGTTTTTAAGATTTTCTCCTAATTTTTTCTAGAACTTTACATTTTTAGCTTTAATATTAGGTTCTGGGCCCATTGTGAGCATTTTCAGTATACTTTTGTATAATATGAGGTAAGGATCAAATATGTAATATATAGTATACATAATATATTACACACATATTGTATACAAAAAATATATGTTACATTTATATTATACGTAATGTATATTACCTATTAGTATATATTTTTATAAAGATAACCAATTGCTGCAGCACCATTTGACCAAAAGAGCATCCTTTCCTCATTAAATTGACTGGGTACCTTTGGCAAAGATCGTTGGTCCTACACGTGTCAGTTTATTCTGTACTATTCTGTTCCAAGGATCTGAATTTCTATCCCTATGCAGTGCAATACTATCTTGATTATGGTAGTTTTACAACACATCTTGAAATCAGGTAGTATCAAAGTTCTCCAACTTTGTTGGTCTTTTTTAAAAAATGGTTTGGTTGGTTATTCTAGGTCCCTTGCATTTTCATATAAATTTAAGAATAAGCTTTTCGATTTTTACCAAAAACAAAACAAAATAAAACAAAACGCTTAGGATTTTTTCCTGGGTTCCTCCAGGAAAAAAGAAAATAACTTAGTATTTGTGAGTATCTGAAGGTAGTAGAGGATTTCAGTTTTTATCTTTCTGCAAACATCATCATCATTCCGCCCTTCTTCCTGGCAGACAGCAGGTGAGGACAGCTCTCTGCCCCCAGAAGCTTCCACTCTCTTCTGTGCTGTGGTTCAGCTCTGGGCTGAACGTCTTAGTTCAAAGTATGAAAGCTTTCTCTTCTCTGCAGCTGCTTTTCAAAGCTTCTGCACTTTGATTACAATACAGGTAAATGCATGTTTCTTCTGATATGTCCTGTTTGGAATTCACTGGGCCTCTCAAATCTGAGGATTGGTGTCTTTCATTAATTCAGGGAAATTTTAGCTGTGTCTCTCGGATTATTGCCTCTCTCTCGTTTTCTCTGTATTCTCCTCCTGGAATTTTCATCAGGCATGTATTTAACTTTCTCACTCTATGCTAGTCCATGTTTTTAAATCTGTCTTGCATATCTCTATTTTTTTTTAAATTTCTTTTTCCCTTTCTGTTGCTTTCAGCTCCATCTTCCAGCTCACTTCTCTCTTCAGTTTTAGTTACTTGCTCTTTAATTGCTCATTCATTTAATCCATGAACGAGTTTCTAATTTAAATTCTAACTTATGAGTTTTATCTGATTTTTTTTCAAAACTGCTTTGTCCATTTCATCAGCCTCTCGTGGCTTCTTTTTTTTTTTAGGACCCAATTTTTTTCTTTTAAACCTACCAACCGCACTCACTTTGTAGTCTGTACTTGATAATTCCAATACCTGTGTTCTTGCTGGGTCTTCATCTTCACGGTTCTGCTGACTGTTGCCCACGGTGCCGAGTTCTACGGTGCAGAGTGACTTTGGTTCTGGATCCGTGTTTCTCAGAACTACTTCTGTGCAAAGTTACGGAAACCTCGGTCCAAGTTTATTCCCTGAGAAAATGTCCGCTTCTTCTCACTACCACACTAAGACAATTAAAAACAAAATTTTTAGCTTGAAATTTTTCCCACAGTTCTGTGGATTTTATCCCAGACCCCAGTGGGGCCGCCCCTCTCAGCAGCGGCAGAGTTTTCCCCGCGCAGCCTCCGCGGGGATCAACATCCAACCCTGCGGGCAGGGTATCAAGGTCTCTCATCCCTGTGGATTTCCTCTTTCTTCTCACTTCTGGCCTCTGAGGATTTCCCTTTTCTGATCCTCCAACCATGCATTTAAAAAGACTGTTAAGATCTGGAGTTTTTAGCAGTAACATAGCAGGGTTACCATGCTGCCAGCCCTGCCTCGACTTCAGCCACCATTACACATTTGAACTTCTGTACCAGAAAGTGGCTTCTTTCCCGCATCCCCCCACCGCCCTGCTGACAACAGGCCCGATCTTCCTACTCGTTCAAACAGGAAGAAGTTGCCAAGCGGCTGTACAACTTACACTGGTAAATAACAGCCTTTACTCGTTTGTGATGTTCTGGGTTCCTGTAAGGATTTATTAAAGGAAAGTGTTAGCTGTGAATAGAAGATTTTCAAAACCTCACCCCTCCTGTGGAACTGCCGACCTCAAAATGTATTTTGGGAACTGGATGACTTCAAGATCATTGTTAATCCTCTTCCTGCACAGAGAAGACAATGTAGCTTAAAAAAAATTCCTGTGACTCCCATGTATAAACAAAACATTCAAGTTAATGCTGAAGAAATTCTGTTTGGTGGAGCAGAAGGTTCCAGTAAGGCAGAATTTAGATTCTATAACAAATCTGTCTGATAATCAAAACCTTAAAAACAAGTTTCTGTTTTGACGCTCTGTTGAGAAGACACGAGTTTGACGTCCCATCAGTGATGTCTGCCCCTCAGCGCTTCCTTGGCATGTGGTGTGTTTGGCCACAGCGTATGGATGTGTGTGGAGCAAGGGTCCCCTTGCAGAAGGAGCCCAGGCCGTGTGGGCTGCAGGGGGCAGGGCGGCGGGCAGGCTGGGGACCCGAGACCGAGGAGACGTCGCTGACGCAACAGGCTGACGCGAGTGTAGAGGGGGCACACCTCTGATTTAACTAATCAAACCTCAACAGAGAGAAACCGCTTGGCATCTGTGGGTACAGCCATGACAAGACAGGCCCCCGTCCTGATAGGACAGCTGCCGTGAGATCTTAGGGACATATTTCCCCTGCTGGTTTCCAAGCGATGACATCTTGGCACTAATCACGTGAAGTAAACGATGACCTTTTAAAATTACCTGGATTCAAAAGCTATGATTATTGCTTACTGGAGAGTCATAAGGTTTATTTGGTTTATTTTTTTGGGGGGGGGGGTTCGTTTGATCATTTCTTATCTAATTAGCTGAACAATTGTGGGTACTATTGTGATATGAATTTTAATTTAAGGCTTAAACATCCACCTCTCAGCCTCTTTGATTCATTCACAGTAAATAATTAATAACTAGGGCTTCCCTAGTGGCACAATTGGTTAAGAGTCCAGCTGCCGATGCAGGGGACACAGGTTCGTGCCCCGGTCTGGGAAGATCCCACATGCCGTGGAGCGGCTGGGCCCGTGAGCCATGGCTGCTGGGCCTGCGCGTCTGGAGCCTGTGCTCCACAACGGGAGAGGCCACAACAGTGAGAGGCCCACATACCACAAAAATAAATAAATAAATAAAAAATAATTAATAACTAGCCACACCTAATGGAAGCAAATAGTATTCACTGAGAGTGATTAATCCAGCTAATAATTTACAAAATAGTACACAACAATTGCATTCTCATCCTAAAAGGAGGGCAGATTTAACTGTTTTCAAGGTCAGTCTCAAAGTTAGTCTGACTCTCTTTCTAGTTGTGACAATGTATGTATTTCCAGCCTAAGGATGGGGTACTGGTAGGTGGCCATCAAATTTCTAAAATCTTGGAAATAAATTATCTTTGAGATGAATGGGTGTTGTTTTGGCTTATTTATTACTTATTATGTGTTTCTGGAAAGAAGTCATAGAAACAGATCTGACGCCATGCTAGGTGTAGATCTTCATGTTTTCCTCTGAAGATTTCCGACGTTCTGCCTGTAGCTCCCGCGTCTACCAGCAATTTCCATGATGCTGTTCACCATTTGGGTGATGAAAGGGTGAGAGCACGGAGGCTGATTTTGGCGCGGAGAGAGCACTGCTAGAATTTCACACCAGCTGATTCAAGTGTAACGGTGCCGGAATCTCGGCCAATGGCATCTTTGTGCCAATGAGGTCAGTGCAGAGCAGCGCAGAGGATTAGAGGCTCTTTGGAACAGGAGGGGTCTGGCATGGCGCTTATTAAAATGTAGGAACCGAATTAGCTCTACCTACGACGTAGCTCTCATCCATCACATAATTCATCTCGGTTCTCTGTAATGTTAATGAGATATGAAAAGCCTTTTCTCTACTTGCAAGGTATCAGCATAGTAACATTAATGACACAGAATCAGCTCCAGTGAATGGGAGAGAAAGGGTTCACCTACACTATAATTTATAATTGGCCGACTCAGGGGACCTAAGTCTTTTTGCAAGAAAACTGGAGCAGTTCAAGCTTTCAGATATGTTCCTTTCAAGCTCCCATTGTCACGGAGAAGGTCTGAAAGAATCCGTTTGCATCTAATTCAGACTTCAGTATTCCAGTCTGAAAAGACTCAGAGAAGAAAAGAAAGAAGGAAGAAAAAAAAAAAAAAACCTCCAGCTTCTATAAGGCCCGCGTGTGACACTGGGATTTGTTGGCATAAAAATGCCCTTGTGACAGACATCATTATATCATTGCAGGAAGGAAAAAGATGAATAGGTCCCCCAAATATTTCTGGCAAAGCTCCCAATTGATGCAGTGCACACCTCGTTCTCTGAATGTCTCCCGGCTTTCTGGGCTAATGCGGGGCTCAAGGGGGGGACCCGCTGGGTACCACTTTATTTTAAGCTCCCATCAAGGGGTGCTTAACTACTACTAATTTAGAACAGTGGCCTGGGGAACTATATTTGTGAGTCACACACACATCAAACGATTCCATTATGATTGGTTTTATTGCGATGACGCCAGGACAGTGGAGCTTTATTGAAGGAGCAGCGAGAAGTGGGCTGCGGGCTACATGCTTGGCTCAGCTGGGCCGGTTATGGGAGCGAAGGGGTGCCCATGAGGTGCTTGAGCCGTTCCCGGGGACCCAGAACCAGACTGCCTTGACCCAAATGCCCAAATGTTGACCTGGATCGCTGAATTCTCTTTTTCCTACTAAGTTTAGGTTCCCAGGCTCCCAGTCAGCGATGGATGGCCCTGGGCCACATAAGTGGGATTCTGATCCGGTGTCTTCACTGCAGGTGGGCCTGGAGTCATTGTCTACCAGGGTCCCAGCCGTAGACACAGAACTCATTCCCCTGTGCCCACTGTCTCCAGGACGCCTGAGCTGCAGGACCGCTGTGCTGAGGCCTTGTCACTGTGCCCACCCCCAGTCCCACGGGTGCGCCCGACTTGGGCAAAGCCAGGTTCTATGCCTCCTCTTGTCCGCAGTCCTCTGGCCCGTGCGGGTGAAGGGCCCCGCCACCACCCCGTGATACAGGGCAGGCCCTCCCTGTTGTCAAGCTCCCAGGGCGGGTGCAGACCCACCTTGACGCTCTTTGTGAGGACGGTGAAGTAGCACACGGGAGTAGCTCAGTAGATGGAGTGTGACAAGCGAAGGGTTTAGTACAGAATTCTTGGTGAAATGATTGCACCTTCAAATGCTCCTTCAAATGTTGGGATGAAGCCATCTCGTCTTTGCCTTGGGGGCTCTGAGGGATGTGGAGACGCTGAGCATGAGAGAGGTCACCTGGAAAACTGTCGAAGCCACAAGAAGGCAGCCCCATGCGCGGGGCCAGGCTGCCGGCTGAGGGCGCTCCGGGCACCTCAGGCGCCTTCGCGTGATGGCTGGCCCCGGCACTGTCCGTCTCCCAGCCCCTCTCCGCCCCTCGTCCAGCAGTAAACATTGCCGTATTTCCTTCATATCCACTGGCTTCGCATGTCCCACCATGAGACCCTTGGCTTCTCGGGTTAATCTGGTGCAGAAGAGGAACCAGTCACCGGACGTAGGGTCAGCTGACATACAAGGACCCATGCGTGTCGGTATCCGTGACCACTTCTGTGTGTGTCCATCTGCGTCCACGGGCTTCACACCCGTGTCTGAAACTTGGCCTGCCACCGCACCGTCACTCCAACACGGGGACCTGGCCCCAGCCACCCCCCAGCCCCGTACACCGTATGGCAGCACCAGAGCCGTCCCTGAGAGGGCCTGGAAGCGACGACACACCAGGTGCCAAACCTGGCTTTCTGATAGGATTATCCAGCAAAAGGCACCAGGGCTGTCGAGACGTGGCTTATCCCAGAACTGGGGCAGGAAAAGCTCAGGACGTCCTGGAGCAGCTTGTAAGACCACGAAGTACAGACGCGCTCAAAACCAAAGCCCACCAGAGGGTACGTCAAGGGCACGAGGAGTGACTGAAGGGAATCCCAACGGCCAAAGCGCAACAAGTTTTAAAATTTATTTTATTATAGTTGATTTACAACGTTGTATTAGTTTCCGTTTTACAGCAAAGTGATTTAGATATATATATATATATATATTCTTTTTCCTTATGGTTTATTACAGGATGCTGAATGTACTTCTCTGTGATATACAGAGAACTTGTTGTTTATTCTATGGACCTTGTTGTTATTGTTGCTTATTCTGTGTGTAATAGTTTGCATCTACTACCCTTGTTGTTTATTCTGTGTGTCATAGTTTACACATAGAATATTTTACACATAGATTAGGCTGGGGATTCTGGGTAGAAGACACAGGGGTAAAGTGTCATTCAAGCCACATCATGCCTGGGCACATCCTGTGTAATAGGTTATTGTGCGCAGAACCTATGTGTAATAGTTTGCATCCACTATCCCCAAACTCCCAATCCTTCCCTCCCCCTTGGCAACCACCAGTCTGTTTTCTATGTCTGTGAGTCTGCTTCTCTTTCTTGGGTATGTCCATTTCTGTTGTATTTTTAGATGCCTCATGTAAGTGATATGGTATTTGTCTTTCTCGTTCTGACTTACTTCATTTAGTATGACAATCTCTAGGTCCATCTGTGTTGCTGCAAGTGGCATTATTTCATTCTTTTTATGGCTGAGTAATATTCCATTGTATATATGGACCACATCTTCTTTATCCATTCATCTGTTGATGGACATTTAGGTTGCTTCCATGTCCTGGCTATTGTGAATAGTGCTGCTATGAACAAAGAGGTGCACGTACCTTTCCAAATTATTGTTTTCTCTGGATATATCCCAGGAGTGGGATTGCTGGATCATAGGGTAACTCTATTTTTAGTTTTTAAGGAACCTCCATACTGTTTCCCATAGTAGCTGTATCAATTTACATTCCCACCAACAGTGCAGGAGGGTACCCTTTCCTCCACACCCTCTCCAGCGTTTGTTATTTGTAGTTTTTTGGTGATGGCCGTTCTGACCGGTGTGAGGCGATACCTCGTTGTAGTTTTGATTTGCGTTTCTCTCTAATCATTAGCAATGTTAAGCATCTTTTTATGTGCCTGTTGGCCTTCTGCATGTCTCCTTTCAAAGCCAGAACAATTTGAACTAGAAAATAAATAAAATACTGTTGGATTACCACTCAACAAATAAATACCCGTGAGTCATACTGATTAAAATAAATGATTGAATTTAAAAAAATGGAGGAGAAGAGACAGATGTCCCAGGCAGAAGAACTCCGTGTAACTGACGCAGACACTCTGCTCTCAGGAGGAAGGGCCCAGCCTCAGGCCTCAAGCAGGTTTGCTCTGCTTTCACACCATCTCCAGCGGCAGTCAATGGCACAGCAACAGTGAAGGTCACCTTGGCAGGATGTGCCCGGGCATGATGTGGCTTGAATGACACTTGACCTCTGTGTCTTCTACCCAGAATCCCCAGCCTAATCATGAGAAAAATACTGTACCAAATTCCTGACCACTATTATTTGATGTTACCGTCAACAGCAAAAATAAGGAAATTCTGAGAAACTGTCACAGAGCAAAAGAGTGTGGAGTTCTGGGCGGGATCCTGGGACAGAAAGAAAGGATATTAGGTAAAAAATATGGAAATTTGAATAAAGCATGGTCTTTAGTTCACAATAACGTATCAACATTGATGCCTTAACTGGGACCGATGAACCACATAATGTAAGATGGTAACAACATGCAGGGCTGTACTCTGCACTTCTCCCACTGTTTCTGTCAAGCTAGAATTATTCTAAAAATAAAAAAAAAAAAATTTAAGTTAGCTCTAGGACACATGGAGGGCCTCCTATACTAGGTAAAGAGGTTTGGGCAGTAGGAATTTTGAGCAGATCAACATGATAAAGATAACCCACCAGGAAGCCCTGACAGTGGAGTGCGGGATGGATTGGGGCTCAGGTGGGTAGAAGCCAGGACCCCCTCTCAGGTTGCACTGTCAGACCCTGAACTGGTACCAGCTTGTGTCAGGGGCTTTCACTGGACAAGGCTGAAGCCCTCCGCGCCTCAGGTTCCCATCTCGGCAAACGGTCTGAAGAAGGATTTAGAAGAAAACCATTCGGGTGCATATGCTTCCTTGTTCAGGACGGTATGACTTAAATTCAAAATCACCGTGGTATAAAATGTAGGGATAAGATCAAGCAAAAATGCAAACGTTCAGAATGAATTTTTGGATGTCTTCAGGAAGGTATGGTGGTAAGAATTCACGGAATCATTTCTCAGATGCCGTGTGCCCGGAGCCCCCTTGGAGACCATTAATTAGCTCAAACCCCTGACTTACAGGTGAGAAGACTGTGGTTCATTGTTACACGGCCAGGTAGGGGGAGCTGAACGCTCACAGTCTGGACACGCTCCCCTCTCATGTCCCAACATCCAACATCTCGGAAATCCCTTCCTTCTTTTTCATATTCTTTAAGCCACTTGTAATTTTTTTTTTTTTTTTTTTTTTTTTTGCGGTACGCGGGCCTCTCACCGTTGTGGCCTCTCCCGTTGCGGAGCACAGGCTCCGGATGCACAGGCTCAGCGGCCATGGCTCACGGGCCCAACCGCTCTGCGGCATGTGGGATCTTCCCGGACCGGGGCACGAACCCGTGTCCCCTGCATCGGCAGGCAGACTCTCAACCACTGCGCCACCAGGGAAGCCCGCCACTTGTAATTTTGAATAGGGTTTTAATATGATACCAAGGTTACAGAAAATTAAGAAATCATCACCTTGCTTTCTGAAGAGCTCCACCTCCTCCGTGAATCTGTTGGTGACCACGAGGAATCTACGTAATTGGTTTCAAAACAAAATCACCTTTGTTTCTACTCTCAATCACCAACCACCTGGCAATAGAACTGCTATGGAAGTCAGTATGGCTTTTTGCTCAGAAGGTATAAAGTCTTCACAGATTCCTGAGAACATTCAAAAGCAAAGATGAAGAAGCTTGTGTTTTCAGGAGTTTCTACGAAATCTCTTTGAAGCATGCACTGTAGGTATGTGCACAGAAAACCCCTCTCCTCCGCATAACCATCTCCTTGTCAAACCTCTGCCCACAGAGAACTCAGCTTTCTGCATTTCCAAGTGTCATTTCTCCGGCTAAATTTGGCCAAAAGGACCTGGAATCTGATTGCTAAATATATAGACATTTGGGAGAAAAAGATGAACTTGGATTTTCGTTTTATAGCCCAAATAATTTTTAGCTGAAGAAAATAATAGAAATGAACAACAGACATAAAACTTTAGCCTGTGTAAATTAAACGGTTCTGCTGCATTAACTTCATAAAGCCATAATCCTCTCCCCCATAAACTATTACACGCACGGCAACATATCTGATTTATGGGGTGTGGAATCGATGGGAAAAAATTAATGCTTGAAAAACATATTAGAGACATTATTGAACAGATTTTAATTGAGATTTGATTTCAATGCCCCTTATCCACATGATTAATGGGCCCTACCCTCCACGCTGCAGCCAGCAAAGAGTCTTTAGTATGACAATTAAGTATCTGTCTTTAGGCTTATGTAACCCTCACCCCAACCGGGCCACTTCATCTGTACAGTGCGGCTTTTGTGCAGATTAAACCGAGACTCAATTTTCTCTATTTTCCAGCACTTCCTTATGTTTTATGACAAGCACTAAATCAATTTTATGCTATTATTGATTTTTTCTTAAATGGACACGAACCATTTCGCCTTTCGCCCCTCTGCTGCTCTCTGTCTTCCCTTCCTCACCGTATGCTTGGTCTGCAGCCCGCAGAGGAAAGGTCCAGTGCTTCCTGAGATTTCCACAGGGCGTGCCAATTCATTCTGTTTTTACAACATCAGAATTGACAGGCTTAACCTGGAATTCTATCAAAACTTACCTATGGTTGTGAGCAGCCTCGGGCTGGGAGCTGTCGGCATTCTTCTTCTCCTTTTCTTCCTGAAGCAAACAAACAAAAAAGCCTCAAGGTTAATTCGTTTCCCTGTAAGTTCTGGCATGGTTTCTCCTATAATATTGCCTAAATTTTTTGAGCAGGAGCTTAAGCTATAATTTTTCTAACATCCTTGAAGTCTAATTAATATAGCAAGAGGAAGAATCTATTTCATTGCTTGCAGGGAAAGGGCATTATCTACAAGGTGCAATAACTCCTTTGAGATGCCTGCCGACAGCTAGTTGTATGCAATGCAATTAAGAAGCTCCCAGATCTTTGGGGCTTTATCCTCTATGACCTATGGCAAAAATTAACTGCCGCCTGGGGTAAAAGAAGTAAGAATAGGTACATAATTTGTAATCAGATAGCATTTTTTCCGAGTGAAGAATTATACAGGAAGAAAAACAGCCAGCAGTACAGCCTGGTCTGAAGGTCCCACATTTATTTGGCGGTTCAACTGCTTGTCTTTGAAAATATAATCATACTTGAGTGCAAATGCCTGTTTTCTTTATATGTGATTGAAAGACACACAAATAAGGACAGTTATTGCACTCCATATACATGCCATTAACACAGTTTATGTATTTTATTCAAAAAGGTTAATAGCTAACCTAACATAGATATGAAGACAGCATGCTTTTTCTTTTATATCTGTAAAAATATATAAACAGTAGAGTTAATGCTTGCAACAAAATTTTGAAGACAATAAAATTGGCAAATCCAAATGATGCAGAAATCAAGTGCTTGCTTTTGGTTTATTTATTTATTTATTTTTGGCTACATTGGGTCTTCCTTGCTGGGCGTGGGCTTTCTCTAGTTGGAGAGAGCAGGGGCTACTCTTCGTTGCGGTGTGCGGGCTTCTCAGTGCGGTGGCTTCTCCTGTTGCGGAGCACGGGCTCTAGGCGCACGGGCTTCAGTAGTTGTGGCTCATGGGCTCAATAGTTGTGGCTCGCGGGCTCTAGAGCACAGGCTCAGTAGCTGTGGTGCGCAAGCTGTTACTCCGCAGCAACTGGGATCTTCCCGGATCAGGGCTCAAACCTGTGTCCCCTGCATTGGCGGGCGGATTTCTAACCACTGTGCCACCAGGGAAGTCCTTGGTATCTTTATATGATGCATTTTTTTAAAGAAAAAGAAAAAGAATACAGTGTCCAGGAAGCACATTTTCTTGAATTCGTTGGGTTCTGCTTTTTTTTCTATCAAAGTATTCTCAAGAATATTACTGAAAAGTAGTATAAAATGTCCTGTGATTAATTTTAGGTCAGCAATAAGCCAGGGCAATGTTCATTAATACACAGGTTTAAAAAAGAACACTGTTTACATATTCTCCACGGAATACTGCACGGTGAATTAGTGATAAGTGTTTAGACACCCGAAGTTACTCTCAGGTTGAAGTGTAATGGACGTTTGAGCCCCGGCGGCTTGTTCTGCAGACATCGGCCCACAGGTCCCTGTGGCCGGTGGCTGACCGGTGCGAGGGGGCCAGCGTCAGCAGAGTGAGGCCACCAGGAGGCTGGGCGCCCCACCCGCTGGGCTCCCCTGGGGGAGACACGTTTCAGTAGCACCGATGTCAACTTTCACGCTATCAGAGGCCCCCTTCGTGGCCTTCGGGCTCCACTTTCCCCTGAGCTGGGGATAACGGGGGAAACATCACGCCTCAGCACTCATCCCCCCGTCGTGATGAGAAAGCTCTCTGATGAGCAGGGGCCCTTGGAGAAGGGTCACATGGCGGGAGGCCGCACCGACCACGTTTGTGACAAATAAGACGAAGGGCCCCCTGCCTGCCTGCGTGACAGCACGGAAGGCAAGGAAAGTGGGCAACAGATGAGCAAATATAAGTCACTGAAGGAAAATTCTAAAGCCTGGGGAGGATGAAGATCTTTTCCACTTTTCCTGGAAGCAGCTCTGTCGACTCAATATCCTCTAGGCGTTTCCTCTCCTGATAGCCGGGCTCACCTGTCTCTCTGGCCAGGTTTATCAGCCTGGGCACATTTTAGGGGGCTGTCGTGTGCAACACGGGTGCTCGGCAGTGTCCCCGCCCTCCATGCCCCAGATGCCAGAAGCACACCCTTCCCGAGCGCTAACAACCGAAAAGCTCTAGCAGTCGCCAGCGTCCCGGGGCGGGGAATCGCCCCACTGGGGCCTCTGCTCTACAGGAAGCCCTTTGGACTTACCAGCTCAGCAGCCCTGCTCCCCAAAAAACCCGCGCCCCCCGTGCAGGGCAAGGACTGTTGCCAGTGGCGTTTAAGAAGGAAGCCTGCAGTTCCGTAACGCTTTCCTAACGTTCCCTCTAGGTCTGCATGAATGATTTCACTTATACTTTATAAACTTCAAATACAGCCCAATCGATCCAGGTTGGCTTGTGTTCAGTTGATCTGTCCAAGGAACCTGTTACAGAATTTCAAAAAGGAGAACATCCCTCACTCTATTAATTGCTATGAAATTGTTCTAACAGCAGCAGACCACACTCATCCCGGTGAAGCTCAGTGACAGGTCCCTCCATCTAAGAAACGCCTTCCGCCAAGTGTCTGACCTTTCACCCCCGACGCTGTGTGAAGCAGCCGGGCCTCCCTTGATTTCACTCAACACGGGCAGCGGCCAGGGGGTCGGGCTTAGGGCCAGTGAACAGCGGCAGTGCCGTGCCATCTGGTTGTTCCCTAGTTGATGCTGGGGAGTGAAAAATGCCTGACTCGGAACCGAGGAGCCCGGAGCACAAGCAGCCCCGGAACCAGCACCCTTGCCCTCTTCACCCCCTTGGGAAGGCTGGCCAGCCTCCGCGGCTCAGACCGCGACCCTAAGATCAGAGTCCATCCCCGTCTGTGGGTCCCCGGCACCTCCATTCCCAGCTCTGCAGATGAACTCAGTGAGGAACTGGAGTACTAGTTACTTTTATTCCACCAGGTTTTAAAATGGGAGTGAGTTTGTTTGAATAGAACTACAGTCAGAATAATTTATATATTACTAAAAAACAGTTAGTAATTGAAAAATCTAATACCAGGCCAGTTTTCATGGCATAAACCAAAATACAAAGATAGTGCTAAGTAAACAACAGGTACTTAAAGGTTAAGATTCACAGTCCTTTCTCCAAACTTTCATTGAATGTCTATAGCTCAATAATAAAAAACAGACAAAAATACCTGTCTTCATGCTGCTTAAATTCTGATAAAAGGAGACAAATGATAAACAGAATAAATAAGGAAAATATTTACAATATTAGATGGTGATAATACTGTCAATACTTAAAATCCCGGGCAGGGAAGAGAGTTAGAGATTGGGCCTGTCGGTTGTCACAGCGAGGGTCTCATTAGAGGAATGAAATACTAGAACCCTCGAATTTAAGTGTACTTCCCGTTAAAGAAATACAAGTGTTGAAAATGTGTTCACCCATTTATAATAGCACGTAACTAAAATTGGTCTGATGAGTCACGCTGATAACGGAACAGAGACAGGTAATAGGTTTATTCTTCAATTAATAACCTCACTTTCAAGAATCTTCAACTTCACACAAACCCTTTGTGTCTCCACCTTCTCTGTGCCCTCCATCAATAGCCCAACTCAGGTGGGCCGCTCGCCTGGCTGCAAAGGGCACAGAAGATTGGGGAGGTGGCCCCCGACACCGGGGAGGTGGCCCCCGACAGCCCCGTTCAGTGTCTTCGCGGGGTCACGGGCACAGCCCTGCTCGCTGGCGGGCCGGCCGCCTCACGGGAACCTCAGAAGGCAGGCGATCCCCTTCGCTGTGGCCCTATGGCTCTGCCGCCCCAGCCCTGGGGTCCATCTTCCCCTCCCCGCTCCTCCCACCCCAGCTGGTCCCCTCTGCTCACCCCCGCTCCCCTCGCCCAGCCCTGCAGCGCACGGTCCTGAGGCTCTGGAACCAAACCTGTCTGCAGGTAACGCCTGATCTGATCAGAGAGAAGGCCCCAGCCTGGTTGGTTCCCAGACAGGATGTCCCTCCCCCTATGTGGACACCTCTGATGGGCCTTTGCGATCGGCCACATAAACGTAGGCCGTGGAAGCCATTCTCTGGCCACCACTGCCAGGGACCCCCGGCCGGGCAATTGCTCTGTGTGGTTGTCCCAGGTGTGGCATGCGGACCGCAAACACCATTGTGGGGTGGGCTTGACAGGAAGAAGGGGGCGTCCCGAGACCCTGCACCGGGGCAGTGGGAGGGTGGCAGTCTGGGCCTCTTCCACGTGGCCCGCCTGTCCCCCCGGGGGGGCAGGGCGGCCAACCCGGGGGCTTCTTGGGGCGCATGTCGGGCAGGGAATCTCCTCCGTGCCCGGGAGCTGCGGTGACAGAGAAAACACCTTAACTCAGCGCGGGACCCCCTTCAGAGTGATGCTGGAACGGGAAGCTGTCGGCCCGGCCGTTAGAAACGTGTGGAGAAATTACCGCACGTTCCCTGTAGAGGCATCCAGCCGCCGTCCCGGCCCAGCCTCTCAGCGCAGGGATAATACGCTCCTATCAGTTTTAATAGCCCCATGCTGGATTCAGGAGGTATTATGGATTGTACAGCAAGCATATTGTCATTAAATTAAATTTTCAGAACATTCCCCAGCTCATCACAAATACCACAGAGAGTCATCATAATCGGTTCTCAACACATGTGTAATTGCCTTCAGCTGGCGTTTTTTACAGTTGACATTGCTCAGCAGTGATAAGGTGATTGGCGATTTGAATACACAGCTTGTTTCATCGCCGCCGTAATTGAAATATGGTGTGTGTGAGCAGAAGATTACATTAAGACCTGGGATAATCACCTGACAGGAGAGTAATTGAGTCTGCAATCTGCCACTGGGTCTCTCAGGGAGGCTGGAAATGAGCAGCAGCCATTAGCGCATTGCACCGCCACCGCCTGGCTCCACAGCAGTGCCCGGCCGGCATCCCTGCATCCCGGCATCCCCTCATCCCCGCATCCCCGCATCCCAGCATCCCCACATCTCCACATTTCCTCATACCAGCATCCCCACATCCCCACACCCCAGCATCCCCACATCTCCACATTTCCTTATACCAGCATCCCCGCATCCCGGCATCCCCTCATCCCCGCATCCCTGCATCCCAGCATCCCCACATCTCCACATTTCCTCATACCAGCATCCCCACATCCCCACATCCCAGCATCCCCGCATCCCAGCATCCCGGCATCCCTGCATCCCCTCATCCCAGCATCCCGGCATCCCTGCATCCCCTCATCCCAGCATCCCTGCATCCCCTCATCCCAGCATCCCGGCATCCCTGCATCCCCTCATTCCAGCATCCCAGCATCCCTTCATCTCCTCATCCCAGCATCCTGGCATCCCCGCATCCCCTCATCCCAGCATCCCCACATCCCTGCAACCCCTCATCCCCGCATCCCCTCATCCCAGCATCCCTGCATCCCAGCATCCCCGCATCCCAGCATCCCCGCACCGCGGGCACCCAGCCGCAACGTCGAGGCCCTGTCTACACCAAGGAGGGGAGGGTGAAACCGAGCAGTGGAAGAGGAAAGTGGAGCTGGCCTCCTCAGGGAGAGAGGGCAGGTTCTAGAAGAGAGACGCCACCTCCTGTGGAAGCTTCTCTCTGTGTTCTCTTCCCGCCCTGGAGGAGAGGGAGCCAGTGGTGGTGGGGGTTACCGCTGTCTCTCTCCACCCGCCATCTCCATCTCTGTCTCTCTCCGCCCCCCCATCTCCATCTCTGTCTCTCTCCACCCCCCATCTCCATCTCTGTCTCTCTCCACCCCCCATCTCCATCTCTGTCTCTCTCCACCCCCCTGTCTCCATCTCTGTCTCTCTTCTCTTCATCAGCCTCCTTCTTTCTGTCCGGGGACGCTGCCTCACCCCATCTGCTTCTTGAGGGACACACAGCTCCCGCCTCAGCTTTACTTGGTACCCAGGTCATCTCAGCAGGGCTAACTGGAAGAACTCAAAAAGCACTCCTGCTCTGGAGTCCCTGGGACCCAGACGTGTGTGTGCGCGCACACACACACACACACACACACACACACACGCATATGTCACTGCTGGAGAAGGCAGGGCCAACATCTCCGCTATCCAGGCCTGGGAGGCAAAAACATCATTTTTCCATGGACTGTGCCTGGTCATACCAGGCTCGGTATCATCACCTTCTGGTGGAAAGACTCCTGCCAAGCAATCTACCCTGTCGTGTGCTGAGCGATGGCGTGTGGGATAAAGAGCTCATCTCTCCCCAACTTCAGCAAACCTACATCACGCAGTCTATCTCCTGAGCTATGTTGGAACAAACACCTGAAGACATTTGCAAAGCGAGAACTTATGTATTGCTGCATATTAAATTTAGATAATAATGTCCATTTCGAAAATATTGACAAGCAATGGGCATGCAGAAGCTCTGTCACTGTTTTATTTTTCATAGCTAAAAAAAAGCCTTAGCATTTTGTATTACAAAATCTCCCCTAACCCCACATGTAACTTTTTAAAATTGGAAATACCGTTTTACTTAAAAAGCTGACGTCACCATTTAAAAATGCGCTGAAACACAGGAAATAAAAAATCAGAAGGAGCCTGGGTGCAGAGTTCCAGCAGGTCCTTCCTGCGCCACGAGACTAGGGGAGCCAGAGACACACAGCGAAGGGACAGAGGTGGGAAAGGTGTCCCAATGTCGGCAGTGTGCACCCCGGGGCTCCCCAAAGTGTCGGCTCTCTGGGAGGGGAAGCAAATCGCACAGGCAAAGAGCCTTACTCTGATGTGCAGTGGTACCATTCCTGGAAAGGTTTTGGGAACCTTTGAGATGAAGGCCTCTGCTAAGCAAGGACTCAGCGTAGAGCAGGAGTGTAAACAGATGCAGGAGGACGCAGCAGCCCCAGTCGGGCCCCTGAGGAACCGCAGCCGGAGCGTGGCTGAGGGCTCCCAGGTCCCCTCTGCCCTCCCTTCCCCACCCACGTCCCTGTCCCCATGGATGCGTGTCGCTGAGGACCTGCTGCGAGTACCTCCATGGGTATAAACGTTGGCCATGCACTCTTCCAATGTTTATTTAGTTTTTGTCCATCCCCACCATGTCTCTCTCACACAGTTCACGGTCTGCACACCTATGCCTGCTACATACATTTTGGGGGCTACGTTATTAAACGGATGATAAGGGACAAGTGGAAACGCTGATCCAACAGAAATTCATAGGAAAATAAATTCATACTATTCCTTAGCAGAACAAGACTAAAGCTTCTGCCTGTAAATTCATGGCAGAGGAAAATCAGTGTGAAGATTCCCTATTGACTGCAGAGAATAACAGCTGACGTTCACCGAGGTTTAATTACGTGCTAGACACGGTTCCAGACGCGCCGAGATCAGCTCCTGAGGCCTGACCGGCCCCCGCAGGTGGGCAGTGTCACTGCCCTGACGCACAGGTGGGCAGACCCAGCAACACAGGTGTCCCCTAACTCCCCCAGATGCTTAAGAGCTTGCGGAAGGGCTGGGTGTGAACACACCTCTGCGCCTCCGAGCACCTGCTGTATACGCCAGCTGTATACATCTGCGGTGGGGCCCTCCCAGGAGGGGAAGGCGACCGCCTTGCTTCAGCCAGTCATGGCTTTTACATCCATCGTTTCATTTAATCCTCTTCAAAAACATGCAGTCACGTATTTCCATAAAACTCCCGTGGAAAGTGAGACTCAGGAAGGGAAGCCAACCAGCAGCTCGAACCTGCTCCTTGGTGGCAGAGGGCAGCTTGGGAACAAGCCCATGGCCAACCTCACGTCCTTCCTGGGTAGAAATCAGGGCACTCAGTTCTGAGTAAGTTTCCTTCCAGAAGAAACTGCGTTCAAACTCTGACTGCATATGTTCTAAGAAATTTGAATGCTGGTAGTTTCAAAACGCTGCAACCCACAGAGGTTTTCACAGTTTTGGAAACTTTGTCTACCCAACCAACCATATTTATTAACGAAAATTTCATTCGGTTTCTCCATTCTATTAAGCAAAGATGTACAATTGCGGATGCTCTCTTACTACCAGCAAGAGACCGGAGATTGCCATTTTGAGTTATCATTACAATTAAAACCAAGACATTACTACCTCAGTAAGCTCTCCGAGACTATGAATGCAAACTTCCATTCCTTCTTTGAGAAAAGTAAGGTGTCACTTTGGTGCACATCTGCATCATCAGGGATACTCTCAGGACCGTGGGCATCAGGCCAGGTATTCAGAACTGACCCATCGGAGAGGAGGTTTTGACGGGGGAGCCCTGGCCGGTTGGAAGGACGTCACCAAGGCTGTACTCACAGAGAGACAAGGGTTCTCAGGGAGCTTCAAAACGAATAGTCTAGGCCCAGACAGAACCAATTCCTGCCTAGAAGGACCACACATGCACACGCCTCCAGGATGAAGCCATGTGTGAATAAAGGCCAGAAGGTGAACGACCATGACGCTAACGTGTCAAATTATTCATTCATGGATTTGCAGAGGTGGCAGTCTTTCCAGGTGTCCTGCAGACACCTCTCCAAACCATATAGCTTCTCCTGAGTCCAGCCACCAGGAAGCCTCCTAACCTGGCCACCCGGTTTCTCTGGATCTCAGTTTTTTCCACAGCAAAATGGGTCCCTTAGTGGTAACAGTCTCGCAGGGCTGTGAGGAGCTCCACGCACGGTGATGTCTCTAACATGATAGACGCCCCCTTCCTCACACAGAGGATGTGACAGTATCAGTTATGGCTGTGATGTCCAATCTGCCTCAGATTTTTTAAATTTAATTTTTATTTTATATTAAAGTATAGTTAATTTACCATGTTGTGTTAGTTTCAGTTGTAAAGCAAAGTGATTCAGTCATACAAATACATATATCCACTCCTTTTCAGATTCCTTTCCTATATAGGCCATTACAATTACAGCGTATTGAGTAGAGTTCCCTGTGCTATACAGTAGGTCCTTGTTAATTATCTATTTTATATATAGTGGTGTCTATATGTCAATCCCAATCTCCCAATTTATCCCTCCCCCCCACTTTCCTCTTTGGTAACCATAAGTTTGTTTCCTACACCTGTGACTCTATTTCTGTTTTGTAAATAGGTTCATTTGTACCATTTTATTAGATTCCACCTATGAGTGATGTCATATGGTATCTGTCTTTCTCTGTCTGACCTACCACACTTAGTGTGGTAATCTCCAGGCCCAGCCATGTCGCTGCAGACGGCATTCTTTCGTTCTTTTCTACGGCTGAGTGATATCCTCAGATTTTTTATTGGCTCAGAGAAGTCACCTTATTTGTTCCAAACACAAAGGAAAGAAGTACCTTCCCACTGCCCACCTCGTCATCTGCGCGTTGCCGTAGTTCCCCGCAGGTTAAAGGTTAGAGGCTGCCAGCCACAGCCCCCAGGGCAGTTTGCGGGCAGGCCCGCACCCTTCGGAAGCTCAAACAGCAGGCGCCGCCGACCGTGGCCGGGCGGCAACAGGTGGACTCAGGCCCAGGTCCCCCGGCCTCTGTCCTGCTCCGACATGGTCCCGGGGATGCCCCGCAACCCGTAAGGCTGTTTACTCAACTAAAACATGGAGACGATCACACCTTCCCCGTCTGTCTTTTTCCCGAATTTGTGGTGAAGATTTTGAAGTGTAGACACGATTATTTGAACCCCTGTGAAAAGCATTAGCTGCGACGCGAATGCAATCACTGCTACGATGACTGCTGGTCGTTACTGGGCTTCTCGTCCCCGTGCCCATTTCGTGTTCACCTCAGACCAGGAAGCTGAGAACGCACGAACCAGCACAAAGCTATTTACTGAAAGGAGCTCCTTGTGTGCTGGTAAACAGACGAAAGCTGAGTCCGAGAGGCCCCGTCGGGCCTGCAGGACCTGCTCCGATCGGCACGAGTGCCGTCCTGGGCCGATGTTGACCTTGGAGGGAAGCCTGGCCCCTGTGGACCCAAAGTGCAGGTATTGATGGGAAAAGCCCAGGGGAGCTTAAGAAGCCATGTCTCCTCCTTGAGTCAGAAGCCACCGGCCTTTCCGGTAGCCACTGTCCAGCCGAGGGTGGCGCTACATCTGACTGAGTGGATCGAGAAACTCGTTAACTCAGACCTCACGCCAAGGGGAGGCCTGGACGACTCCGAATCCGGACGCCGTGAACCATAACTGAGAGCAGAAAGGAAACTGGGACGACCCTGGATGTTCACAGCCTGGAACATGGAATCTGACCCCAAACTCATTCCACATCTAGAAGGAAACATAAAAATAAGAGCTTGGGTTACTCCTTTTTTTATGGGACCCCCTCCTCCATATATTACTCCATTAAACACGTTCTTCAGGACTTGAAAGGCCCTGATGCATTTTTCTGGGAAGCCGACAGTCACAAGTTTACTTTGTTTGACCGTAAAGTAGCAAAGTTTTACAACATACAAAAAATACAGTAGTGCTGCGCGACACTGTCAGTGTCATTCATGGCACAATTTTACTCCAAGGAAGAAGCGTCATCAAAGAGAACCAGCTCCTATCAACGGCCTAAAAGGCCTTATGTCGTAAACAAGGCAGATTTCTGCAAGAGAACCAATAAGGTCCTAGCAAATACAACTTCTCCCACTAAACAGTCACCCTGACCTTTTCCGGTAACGTCAACCTCCTAAAAAATGAAATGCCGGTCTTGAAGAAACAGTAAAATGAGTCCGTTCTTGAAGGTGAATCGCAGCCTATGTCTCAGATGGGGCTGGGAAGAGCCGGCGATCCTGATTGTGGACACTTAGGTGATGCAGGCGTCTTATAAGGACCGGGGATTGTTCATTTTTTTCATCATTAGGTGGCCACCAGTGTATCTAGTAAGACACGTTTTTATCTATTCTCCGCAAGTGGACTTACGGCCACCACACCCACACTGCCAAGCCCCTGTGCACACGCATGCACACGTGTGCACACACACGCAGGAGGCACACGTGCAGCCTCCTGACCCCTGTGTGATGCTCAAGGCTGGCCGGGTGATGAGCTCTCACTAAGCCGGCCTCCTCCTGAAGCACTGGGGTCTCTGTTAGCACAAAGGAACCTCATATTCATCCTGGCTCTGACAGGTCTTTATGGCCAGCCCATCACTCTTATGGAGAGAGTGCGTCCACCTGGATTCAGGGTAAAAGTGTGTGAAAAGTCCTGCTCGTAGCTTCACCCCAGGCCTCCTAAGCCGATAGTTTAACCGCAGCCGACCAGGCAGCTTCTACTTCTGTAGTTACTCTATGGGGTATAGCACGAGCACACACAGGACTGTGTGGTTTCACATGCATGTGTGTGTACGTGTGCATGTGCGCATGCAGTATGTATATGTAACATGAAGTATCTGAAACATTTGAAAATTCAATGGCTGTTAGAAGAACTGTCAGGAACTTCCAGATTTAGTGACCAAATAAATAAGTGTTCTTACAAGAGAAAACTCAAAGTCCTCAATGCTTAGTTCAAGGCATGTGAACTCGTCACCCAGGAACAAAATGCTCACCTTTCCATTGTCCCGTCTGGAGACGCATGGGAGGGAGAGACTTAAAGAGACCTGCAGCTTTTTTTTAAAAGCAGACAATCAACTTTCCAAGCGAGTCGTACTTTGTATTTTTAGTTTTTATTTTACTTTATATTTTGTGTTTAATTTTGTAATCATTATTGTCTGCTATGTTTATTACAAAAAGAACGTGACTATCACAGTAAATATAAAATTTGAATTGAAGCCATGGAGACACAATTGCAGTCTTATGTCTTCCTCAGACTTGCTGGATTTTGTCTTTAGTGCACAAAGACAAAAGCAATAATAAAAATAAACTGAGGTCCATAAAGATAAGTCCTTGCTAGTGGCAAAAGTATTTTATGTTGTTTCGCCAGCTTGGTTTACAATCTCAAATCAGTCTTCAACTAACATTACTAAATCTGAAAAGCATCTTTGAACTTCTCCTTCATTACTTGGTGATGTTTCAGGACTGACTATACACCTTCCAGAATAAGTGCTGGTCGGTCCATTTAGAGAGAACTAGAGGGAAGCCCAAATGAACTTAAGTCGTGTTTGAAGGGCAGTACTTTTCAAATGCATCTTGTAAAATTATGAGATAGTCACCAACATAAGTGAAAACCGGTTTACAGATTGAATCTGAAATCACAGCTTTAGTTTTATTCACAGCACCTTGTCTGCAGCTGAAGACGTGGACGGTGCCTTGCAGAGCCCAGCTCGCCGGACCTCCCACGAAGGGTGCCTGCCTGAGCGCCGCCAGCTCAGGCGACCCGTCTCCCCTGCATGTGGTGGGCACTGGGATGGTCATCAAGGGGACACTCGAATCAGGACAATAACCTTAGTAATGTTTCCTCCTAGTTGAACTAGTCACATCATTTTTAGCACTGAGAAAATCGACCAACTTTGGTATGAAAAACTAAATGATAAAATCACCAGGCCGGTATGTGGCCAATTATTCTGACAGATGGGCAGTTTGAACGTTACACCATAATACAAGTACCACCAGGCAGCACTACTTAGACAGCAATGGCCTTTGTGACGGCTACTTTTGACTGTCCACTGGAAAAGGAGCCCATTCTGGCAAAAGCTTCTATGGGATCCCTGTTCTGGCTTTGTCCTCCCTTGGGCTTTGTGCCGCCAGAGCACACGTCACTGCAAACATCACTCCATCGTTTCCTGCAAAGTGCATGTAAAGTACTCCGCCCCTGAGAGACAGTCATGTGATTTTGGACGAGGTAATATTTTTTCCTTGGAGTCACAACTGTGTCCATGCAGTTCAGTGGCTAATGTAATTTTCTTTTTTCTTTTTTTTTTTTTTTTGCAGAACAAAGAAAGCCACAGTCCATATTCTTCTCATCCTTCACATAATTTAAACCACCGAGTTAAGGTAAAAGTGACATGGACTGGTCATTCCCAGGTTCTGTTATCAAACTCTAAGGGTCAGTGATGGCAGAAAGGCTGTCCACCCCTGCCGGCCGCGCTGACACCATGTTGCCGTGTCAGTTGCTGCAGGGACTCCAACAGCTGCTCCGGCGCTGCCTTATTTTGAAGTATATTTTCCTTTTCAGACTTACATTGTGTCCCGTTACGTTTTGCCTACGACACTCAGCTATTTACTTCAGGTGGAACAGAACTGCGTGTCTGGTTGTGTTTACACAGTGGGTTTAAGCTTTACTGTAACTTCTCAGGGAAGAGAGAAGTGTCTGAAGTGTTTCATTGTCTAAAAAATAATTAACTACTCAGGGGACATTTCTCGCTATCAAAGGTACATTTCCTTGCTTGAAAAAGAACCTCTGATCATTCTTTTATGTCCTCAGGTTACTTAGATTGAGTGTATTTAGCACGTTGCCTGCATCTCACCTACAGTCACCTGCTGAGTGGGAGATGGACCTCCCCTTCCCACGGCGCGGCACCAGGTAAGGTGAAGCTACACCTCCACAAACATCTAAGCACGCCGGATAAAATGGCCAACCTGCCTGTGCACAAATGACCCACCTGCATGCAAGGTGGTGATATCAGGAGATAAAGAGTCTACTGGACCCTCGAGGGTAAGCGTGCAATGAGCTCTGCGTGTGTCAGGGGGATGGCAGGCAAGAGAGGAGGGGCTTGGGAGTGACAGGACATGTACAGGTGGGTCAGGAGGTACAGGTGGAACTACGGTTCAAAAAGGACTAATTCCTTAATATTTGTGTGTACAAAAGAAATCCAGCCATCCAGCACTGGGAGAGAGCTTTTGTTTGGAACTTGTAACTGCAGCACATGTTCCTTAGGGACCGAGTTCACGTCACATGGAGTGTATGAATTTATACATACATATATAAGCTAATTAATTTATATTAATTTATATTAATCAGGGTATATTAATTTATATGAATCAGGGTACCTCGCCAGTTACACTGGTTGAGAATTTGGAGGGACATTCCCTGAAAATGTCTACACTGAGCTTGTCACAGTGATGCCACAGGACACCAAAGACCAAGAGATGGTCCTCAAAGCAACATGAGAAAAAGAGGATGTCCTGCACAGGAACAATATTTGACATAGGGCTGAGTTCTCAACGGCAACGATAAAAGTAGAAGACGGGTGGACGGCATTTTCAAAATGCTGAGAAAAATGTACCATCATGCACCTGGAATTACCGGCTGAATTACCATTCACAAGCAAGGGTGAATCATGACAATATTAATACTTACAACATTTACAATATGCTTTGAATGTGCAGACACTGTCCCAAGCATTCACACATACGAAATCTTTTAATCCTCACAAGAACCCCAATGAGAGAGACATTATTCATGTCCCCACCTTACAGACAACAAAATTTAACTACAAAGGGCTTAAATAATTGCCCAAAGTTCGTATGTCTGGTAGGACTGAGACAGTTTACCAGTAACACACTCCCAAAGGAGAAAACTCCCAAAGGATATATTTTATGGAAAAGAAAATTGATTCCAAGGTAATAAAATAAGGTTAAAAAAAAGAATGGTGATCAAAAAATATTCATAAATGTACGGGTTCATCTTGGTAAGCTCTAACTATATGAAACAATATGACAATCATGTTGACTAATTTCAGAGCATAAGAACCAAAATACTAGTCAATAATAAGGTCTAGCGCCAGAGGGCTGATCAGAGTTAAAGAATTCTGAGGATTCACATTGATGAGAGGAAGTGGAAGTATTGCTAATACTGAAGTGGTTGAGTCAGGAGTGCTTCTGAAACATTTATGGTACACCACTAAACAAATAAAAACATAATGTATAAAGATAATACATCTTTATACACTATATTATCTTGGAAATATAATGGAGATCATGGAGAAAGATATCATGGACAAGAAATTCTAATTTTAAAAAAAGCTTGTGGACTATATTAATAGGCAACAGATATTGATATTAAAAAATGGTGGTAGCTAATGCTTTGATGATAATCGTTTTGTACTTGATAAGTGTAACAAAGCAACATGTTTGTACACCTTAAACTTACACAATGTTATGTGTATGTTATATCTCAATAAAGCTAGGGGAGGGAGAAAATTTTTTTAAATGGTCACAATCTAACAATAATGAAACACTTCACTAGAAAGATGACATAATTTTAAAGTTTCAATTACATAATAACTTCAAATATATAAAGAAAAACAATAGAATTACAAGAAAACATTGAAAAATCTGTAATCATAGTGGCATAATTTAACACTTTTTTGTTGATAATTGATAGATGCAATAGACCAAAAAATGGTATTTATCGAGAAAATATAAACACATTTATCAAACTTGATTTGATGGGCATACCTAGAACACTGTCCACAATACTTGGAAAAATACACATTCTTTTCAGGCACATATAGAATACTTATAAAACTGATCATGTATCCAACAATCCCACTCCTGGGCATATATCTAGACAAAACTCTGATTCCAAAAGATACATGCACCCACTATGTTCATAACAGCACTATTCACTATAGCCAAGACATGGAAACAACCTAAATGTCCATCGACAGATGAATGGATGAAGAAGATGTGGTACATGTAAACAATAGGATACTACTCAGCCATAAAAAAGAATGAAATAATGTCGTTTGAAGCTACCTAGATGCAACTAGAGATTATCATACTAAGTGAAGTAAGTCAGAGAAAGACAAATACCATATGATACCACTTATATGTGGAATCTAAAATATGATACAAATGAACTTATCTATGAAACAGAAACAGACTCACCGACATAGAGAACAGACTTGTGGTTGCCAAGGGGGAAGGGAGTGGGGAAAGGAAGGATTGGGAGTTTGGGATTAGCAGATGCAAACTATTATATATAGGATGGATAAACAACAAGGTCCTCCTGTATAGCACAGGGAACTTTATTCAGTATCCTTGATAAACCATAATGGAAAAGAAAATGAAAAAGAGTGTATACATATGTATAATTGAATCTCTTTGTGGTACAGCAGAAATTAACACAACATTGTAAATCAACTATACTGCAATTTAAAAAATATTGAGGGACTTACCTGGTGGTCCAGTGGTTAAGACTCCGCACTCCCAATGCAGGGGGCGTGGGTTCAATCCCTGGTCGGGGAACTAAGATCCTACATGCCGCGGCCAAGATATATATATATATTGAAAAGAAAAATGGGATTAAATCGTAATTAGGTGGGTTCACTGAACAATGTTTTTAGAATTTCAGCAAAATCTTAACTCTGGAGGGAGCTGCTCATCTACCCCAGCTTTCAGATGGAGAAACTGAGGCGTAGAGAGATGATGTGATTCACAAAATAAGGAAACTTGGAAACGAGAGGGAGACTTACCACGTCCAGAGCACTCAGCCTCCGGGGCATGTTCTATCTTTACATTACTGACCAGTTTAGTCCTCAAACAGTATGTGAAGTGGACTCTGCTTCCTCCTCGTTTTTGCAGATGAGGAAACTCGAAGATGTCTCTGCAAGTGGTAAGGCTGGGATTCAAATCCGGGTGCACTGGGAGTATTTACCCTTCAGCCTCCTTACACTACATTCATTTCCTTTTCTTTTCATGGAAATGAAAACCCTGGAATGTATTTTGAGGAACAAATACTGTAAGTTGACAGGACTGAAATGATGGATTTATTTCACCAGTTCGACAAAAGTCTCAATGACGTAAAAAAAATCAAACTTTTTTGGCATTGTACAATCCAATAAAAAGAAAAACCAAGGCAAGTTTTAACTGGTTGTGATAGTGATGTCGAGACAGCCTGGAACACACACAGAAAAGTGTTCACGTAGGATTTATCCTCAGCACCGTCTGGAAGACCTCAGTGAGATTTATTTCCGAGGCATAAAAAGATGGAAGGAGCATCACGGATCTTTGCCAAACTCAGAAAGATCAGCTGTGCCCCATAGTTACTCGCCCACCCAGTGTCTTTCTCTGTGTAAGACACACTCTTTCTTCTGGAAGGACCTTCAGTAGCTGGACACAGCTGCTGGGCAAAGGAGCTTCCTGGATGCTTCTTAAGGAAAAGGGCACAGGCCAAGAGGTAGTTCCAGCGACGGCACAGGCTTCTCACACCCACAGCTGCCCTCAGAGGCAGAGCTGGTGGTGGGCAGCTCTCCGGATTCCCGAAACACCAGCCTTGTAAGAGAACATGTGTGCACCTTGGATTTTATACAAGGGGTGACGGATCTGTCTTCTTGGCATTTTACTGTCATTTACATCTTGCTAGGGGACTTCTAATCTGGGGACATCCAAAAAATTCAGAAATGTTCTGCCACCCTGGAGACAGCCCTGGGGACCAGGTGTAAGATGGCTAAACTGGATGGACGGTATGCCAACACAAGTGGACAGATGTAAAAACTGCTTTTCTCTCTTAATTATCTATTAGTAGTAACAATAAAGTAAAAAAAAATAATGATGATGATGTATGAGCCAGGGAAACAAGCACTTCTCTAGCTATATGAGAGACACGGGATATGACACAGGAGGCCGTCTGCCGGGAGTTACAATGTCTGTAATGAACGGGCTGCAGAGAATGCGGACGCCCTGCATGGGCTCCGCCGGCACCTGCTGCTGGGCACGCTGCCCGCTAAGCGCTTTGTGCCAAAAGAGGAGCGACTTCCAGCCACCGGGCACTGAAAACATCCCCTGCCACCGCCCTCCCTGTGGACTCTGGATTCCCACCACCCCTGTACGGCCGTGCGCACGGCCGGCCCTGCCCACCGGTGGTGGAGGCAGGAAGCCCCTCCCCTCCTCCTGCCCCCTGGGCTCCCACCAGCGGCTCCTCTTGAGCAGCCTCCTAAAAAGCAGGCACGTGGCAAGAACCAGGTGAGGGAATTTCCGGCCCCCAGCCAGCAGCGGCGGGCAGGACAGCCGGGGCGGGCGTGGGGCTGAGACACGACAGGGGATGAGCTGGCATCTGTTAGGCGCTTGCTGAGCGCCTGCCCCTGTGGCGAGAGCAGCACGGGCTTGATTTCCTTCCGCCCTCAAAGCAGCCCCGGGAGCCCGTGCTGCTGCTATTTCCAGTCTAGCGACGAGGAAGCTGAGTCACAAAGCTGCAGTCACACCCGCGCACGGCTGAAGCGCACCACCAGCCGCCCGCCCCTACGTGTTTGTTTCTTTGTTTTCCAGTTAAAACAGAACCGTTCACCTGGCACCGGATCTTGAGTTCTGATAGTATTCTCCAACAAAACGAGCCAGGACTCCGGGGAGAAATGGCTGGTAGTAGGGCCAGGGCGAGATGAGCTGGAGTATTAGAAAACAGGGAAGTGGGGGCTTTCCTGGTGACGCAGTGGTTAAGAATCTGACTGCCGATGCAGGGGACACGGGTTCGAGCCCTGGTCCGGGAAGATCCCGCATGCTGCGGAGCAACTAAGCCTATGCGCCACAACTACTGAAGCCCGTGCGCCTAGAGCCCGTGCTCCGCAACAAGAGAAGCCATAGCAGTGAGAAGCCCGCACACTGCAACGAAGAGTAGCCCCTGCTCACCACAACTAGAGAAAGCCGGCACGCAGCAACGAAGACCAAACGCAGCCAAAAATAAATAAATAAAATAAATTGTAGAAAAAAGAAAGCAGGGACGTGTTTACAAAATGCTGTGGGTAGGAGAAGTCAAAGGGGCAAAGGAGCCAAGGGAAAGAGCTGGAACAACCTGAGTAACAAAATAAACAGAGTCCTGGATTATAGGCTAACACATGTACTAAATACCCACGGATCCATTCTGATAGAAACAGATGACGGAATGAGGGCGCTGGTGGAGAGAACAGCAAATCCGTGCAGAATCCCAAACCATGTCTCTAGGTGCTCTGTCCTCGAGGTGCCGGAGACTCATATCTTCACTCCTCCACGCGGGCAGCACACAACTTCCTTCCAAAGAACACGGTGCGGAAATCGGGGAGAATCAGGGCGACTCTACAGCCGGGAGCCCTACAGACACCGCAGCCAGGTGACCAAGGTCGCCACCAACAGGATCGTCGTGTTGAGAACGTCACCCTTGATGTGAGATGAGAACGGGGCACTTTACCTCTGTCTCATCGTGAGGGGACCAGCAGGCAAATCCCAAAAGGGGGACATTCGCAAACGACCTGGCCCGTCCCTTTCAAAACCATCAAGGTCATCAAACACAAGGAAACCTGAGAACTTGTCTCAGCCCAGGGGAGCCTGAGGAGGTGTGAAAACTAAATGTCCTGGGGGGTCCTGGATGGGACCCTGGGACAGAAGAAAAGATTTCAGGTAACAGCCATGGAGCTGTAAGTAAAGTACAGACTTTAGTTAGTAACAGTGTGTCACTATTGGTTCACCAACCCTAGCCGACGTGCCCTGATGACGTAAATGTTAATAACAGGAACTCTCTGTACCATCTTTGCAATTTTTCTGTAACTAAGAATATTCTAAAATAAAAAGGTTATTTTTATAAACTTAAATACTGAATTTCACCCTGAACTAATGGAGTCTCCAGGATGACCCACATTTTTAATTGGTAATGGAGAAAGGTGAGCTTTCCACTTTACCTAAAAATGACCTGCTTCCACATGAAGAGATGAGCAGAACACAGACCTGCCCAGGCACCTGAACAAGCCTCCGGGCCGTCCTGCACACACCACTCCTCGTGCCCCCAGGAGGGGTCTTGTCTGCGAGACTGCCTTGTGTTCAGGTTCGGCTGGAGGTGGGGCTAGGACGGGGGCCTGGGGAGCCCTTGATGGCCTCTTCCTTCCAAACAAGAGCGTGCATCCCTGCTCAGCCCACCTCTGCATCCTCAGTCCCTGCCGCCCTGGCGTGGATGGGGGAGACTTGGGCAGCTGGGTCGTCTGATGAAAGTGCAGAAGAAGGAAGCATTTTAGGATGACAAACAACCATCACTATCTCAGAAAAGTAGCCTCTGTGGAAATCCTGTGTGCTGACCCAGGGCCCTCCCTGCTCCCCAGATGCCCGCTCTGGGGTGCGCGTGGGGTGCAGCTTATAAAACAGGACAGGCGTCCATATAGGTTACACACATAATGTGTAACAATGTGTCATTTTGGTCCAATTGTTTTGAGTGAGTAAGACTGAGGAACAGGAAGGCATCACCAAAGCTCCTGAAATGTGGACATTTTATGTTTCAAACACAAGTTTTAAGAGGATGGATGGAAAATGGAAGAATGTAGCTGTTCTTTTCATGAGTCAAGTGTCTGAGAAGTGAAAATCGGGGACACCTCTGAGTCCATAACTGCTTCCTTTTAATTATATTTTATTCTTATAATAACAATGTCTTTGACTGGTCTTCCCTCCTCTTTGAATGGACGGACTTCTCGGTATAATGTGGACATGACTGACACCTCCCCCACCCTTCCCCCTTCCCTCTTTCTGAGCTGTGATACACGTCCATAGTGTGATGGTCCCGTTACCCGATGCGCGTTGAGTGAATTATTCATCATTTACGGAACTGAGGAGATGAGGAGCTCAGGTGGACGCCCTGGAGTTCAGAGGCCTGTCAGCTATGGGTCCTCAACCGAGTGTGTGCCTTGTCCCGCAGGTCTGACCAGTTCACCCAACATCGAGCCCTTGGCCCAACCTGGAATCGGATGTCATTACCTGGCACGAACGCTAATCCTCTCCATGAAAGAAGACGAATTTACCCTTCCTGACCATTAGCTTCACTGCATCCCCTCAAATAAGAAGAGACTAAAGATCCCCAAATGCCCCAAAGTTATTCTCCAAAGACCAGGAAGCTGATGACTTATCCCAGATCAATCACCATTGAAGGTCGCCTGTCCTATCTGGCAATATTTGCTCAGTAACTAATAAAGATCAGCCCACAGTTATTTATATTAGGTTATCATCTCTCCAGGGTGAAGCTTAATCCATTTTGCAATGTTTTTCCCAACAAGACAACATGAGTTTCTCTGTCTGAAAATGAATTAAGTGCACGGTTTCTAAATATGGGATCTGACATTGTTCTTGTTACAAAAAGCAATTTATTCCCCAAAAGGCTTACACTTCAAAGGTTATATAAAAAGGTTCAAATATCAATGCTATCCATTTTTCAATTACTGGGCTTCCTAACACCACTAGCTTTTGGACAGATAAGCAGTGGTATCAGTTTTCTTATTCAACATCTTATAGGTTTCCAATTCCACAGCACAGAGAAAGCAAATTTATTGTAATACATTTAGCTGCTTTGGAAACAGGAGTATCCAGCCTGTTTCCTCCACGACTATAGAAGGTATCAAATAGCATCTTAAAGGGATATTTATGAAGTGCTACATTCTAATGATGGCAATTGTAGATACCGCTTCAAGTGTCTACCTATAAACAGGCTCATATGGAAAAAAAAGTGGGTACGGTGGCTGGGGAAAACTACTTGCAACATATGAAAATTAAGGAGCCCTGAAAACAACCCAAGCATCTCCTAAGAGATAGTCTGCAGACGCTTGTATTTTCCTAAGAGGGAAGAAAAAAATCCTGCGGTTTTCTGTTGTACCAGCAGATAAGAGGAAACGCTGCCATTCATAGTTCCTGTCTGACAATTAAAGAGAAGTGGTTGGATTATCCGTGAAGGATTATATGGTAAGAAGATATAATGCGCCGATACTCAGGGAAAAATAATATTTTTGATGCCAACCCAAACAGGCCATACAAGATGTTTTATGCCTGGATAATAAAGACAGAATGTTCTAATTTATATACGTGTGTTGCTTCTTTTCAGCAGCAAAACAAAACTTTCAAAACTAAAAGAAGTCACCTTCTCCGACTAGGAGATAATAGTGATAGCATGCAACCACGGAGGCGGAAGGATGCTGACAGGGGCTGGAGTGTGAATGAACACCAGGGCCAGGCCAGCTCAGGACAGTCTCGTCCGCAGAGGGCGAGTCTTCGCCAGGGTCAGGTATCCAGGCTGGGGCAGCGGCCAGGGTGAGTGCCAGGTCTCCGATCGGCCTTCGGGGAGCCCTGAGCCACCCGCCCAGCCACTGTGGACCCAGGGGGCATCTGTCCCCGAAGGCAGACGGAGTTTAACTAACCTCTCCAACAGGCCACAGGCACAGAGGACGTTGCGGTGTCAGATGCCGAGAGACACAGGGATTCGTGGTCGCCACAGAACGTGAAGAGACGCAGAGCAGGGAAGGGAGAGCAGGACACGAGCTGCAGCAGCCATGCTGACGATGGGCCAGCAGCTACGGGGCAGCCAAGGCCAAGACAAGACGTCGGCTGGGCCCCCGGGCGTGGTGGCAGGATAGCCACAGAGCAGGGACAGCGGGAAATGCCTCAGGAATGGGAAGAGTTTGACACCCCACCCCGGGCTTGGATGCAGAATCGGGGCCCCTCTACCAAGGCTATTAAGAGTTTGGAGACCTGACAGCAGCACATTGAAAGTGCAGGGTCTCTGCAAGCCCAGGCCCTGAACACGCGTCCTCAGGGGGTGCAGTCCCTCTCCTTCTCCTCCAGGGGGCGCTCTCCCTGTGTGTCTGGGTCCAGACTTGCCTCCGGACATGAACAGTGACCGGTTATGGTTATGCCCACCATAACCCAGTAGGAACTCATGTAGCTTGCCAACATCGACAGAGACCCTATTTCCAAGCAAGGCCACGTCCACAGGCACTGGGGAGTCAGGATGCGGACATAGCTTTGGGGGATGCAATCCAACCACACGGGGTCAGGGGTGGACATCAGGAACCGCACGCCTGCGTACCAGACCACCAGGTACCCACAGGATGCGGTGGCCGTGTCGTTCCATGCCCGCAGGTAAAGCAATGATTCTCACTGATCTCAGGCTTGTACCAGGTGTGCCGTGAGTTGACCAGCAAAGCAAATGTATTTCCAATGCGGAGAAGCCAGAACATGCTGGGACCCAGGATGCTGCTGGAAAGAGAAAGCCCAGGTGCGCTCGTCTGCCTGGAGAATCAGCTGAGGCTGGCCTGGGGAGCTGCCAGCAGGGACGGGCCTTCCTTCCAGGGTCAGTAAAGCTTCTACCTTCAGCCAGAACGCATACGCCCCCTGCTTTGCCCCCATGCCGCCCCCTGTGAGAACATGAGTCTGATTCCTCTCCCCTAGCACGCCCTTTCAAGGCTGGAACTTGCACTCCTTACATCTTCTCTTCCATAAACTGAGCATCTTTTTATTTTCCAGAAGTCTTTCTCATATGTCAGGCATGCTTTCCAAACACATGCCTGTCCCAATTTACCTCTTTCTTTGCTGTTTTCTTTCCCTGGAAAAGGATTTGTTTTCTGTAACCAGCTGTTAAGTCAACCCACGACTTCCCCATCCAGATAGTTAGCTTATGGCATCTCAGAAAAAAATATTCGGGAGGACTTTCCTTAGTTGAATGTTTAGCCACTCATTTGAGAGCTAATTGTCACTTTCCTATGTTTTAGGAGTTGAATTGTGTCCCAGAAGAGACACCGGTGGAAGTCCTAAACTCAAATACCTCAGAACATGACCTTATTTGGAAATAGGGTCATCGCAGATGTAATCTGTTAAGGTGAGGTCATGGTGGAGATGGGCGGGTCCCCGATACAACATGGCTGGTCTCCTTTTAGAAGACACAGGCAGGGAAAGAGCCAACTGTGCTGGAAACAAAGGTTGGCGTCAGGCAGCTGCGGGCCGGAGGACACAGCATCACCAGCAAACGGGCCAGAGGCTGGGGTGGGACGAGGCGGGACTCCCACGTGGGCGCCCCTGACGCCTTGATTCCACACCTCTGGCCTCCAGAACAGTGAGAGATTGGTGGTGTTTTGTTATGGCAGCTCTAAATAGGGACACATCAGTCGTGATCCCGACAAAGGCCATGTCCTACTGAACAGACACCATCATCATTCACTCATTAGGAAAGGCAGGTGCGTGTGGCTCCACCCACCGGGTGGACACGTGGGGCAAAGCATCCCTGGAGATGGTTCGCAGGGACCTGGCCAGGCTCATGTTGTTCCAACAGAATTGCTCTCACCTCCTCTGCCTTTAGGCTCCAAACGTCCACTGTGGCCTCTCACAGTCTCCTCCGCTTCTGATCATTCATAATAAGCAGCATGTAAACGTAGGTACTTCCCACGCTTGTGCTGAGAAGCCATCGGTTGTAATAATGAAGGCCATTGGTTCCCTCTGCAGCCTGAAATGCAGGGGCTCAGAAAGGAGGCTCCCCAGTGCTGTTGCGTAACCTTTCCCTTGAGCTTGTATCCTCAAGCGCCCCGAGAGGTATCGTGAATTACTATTTCGAAGCAACGAAAACACAAAATATAGATGGCTCTGTGATCGCCCAGATGCTTTTTATTCAAACACCAAAGGGTATGAAACTGTGTCTGTGCCTCAGCAAGTTTTGCTTAAATCTAAACAACATGCTGACCCACGTCTGAAGGTGTTTGCATGTTTTCAGGCCGCGGTGACAAAGCTGCTTCTGGCTGATACATTCTGGGAAAGAGCAAAATAATGGAAACAGTTCTCACTCAGAAAGTCATCAAACAAAGCCTTTTGAGCTTTTGTCGTGCTTCACTTCCATCTCAAATGGAAAGCTCAAATCTCAAGCCGTATTTGCGCTTTATCTTAATTAATATCTTATATCACCGGCTCTCTATGAAAACAATGACAGTGCAACTCGTGTGATATTTTTCTTGAAACGTTTAAAAAGAATATACTCTTAATTGCCATTCTAACTCTAATATAAAATTATATTACCTATAGTCATTAGAATTTTAAACATTTTTAAAAACTAGCGTCCTTTGCTCTCTTTCCCAGAGTCCACATCTACAGAGCAGAGACGAGAAGAACACTCGACATTTCATAAAATGTTTGCGGGAGACGCCTTTGTTCTACTAACGTATTCAGAAAGACTAATATACTCGTCTAAATTGGTTTTTTTCCTCCTTTCTCTGCTGGTAATTAGCACTAGAGGGGATGGGTCTGAGTTAGCTATTAATAGTTGAGAAGTAAATCTGAATTTGAGAAACAACATCACATTATCAGACACAGTAAAAACCTGATTCTTCTGCTAATTTTAAGAACTTTTCAATGAATGGAAATTTCCAACTGTGTCAGACTATTGAACGATCGTGTTTTCCCAGCTGATGTTCATTTCTGCCGCACGCTGCTGTGTACCTGCGCCGCTGTCTGATGGCATTAATTTCTTCTAACCGTACCGGGTACAGAGAAAGAACTTTCCGTGATATCCCTGAGCCATCAGGCAACAGTCTACGCTCACATAAGCTGTTTTAGCGCGGCTCCCGTTTAAGTGAAGTACTGCTTCTGAACACAGGGATTAACACAAAGCAAACCCAATTTATGCAACAAGAGGAACCGACCTCATTGCCACGTGAACACGTCAGCCAGGCCAAGCTTGGAGGAAGAAAGGAAGACGATGCGGCTCAGGGGGCTCAGGACAGCACCTCCCCGGCAGCTCAGGTCCCCTTTTTGCATTTTGGCCAAGCATTTTACACTTTACCATGTTTGATCATCGCAAAAACTCAACCGGGCAATAATGAACCCTGTGTCCCAGGTGTGAAAACTTAAACTCAGAGAGATTGACTTTTCAACGTCCCAGGACTGGGAACTGGTGGAATCAGGTGAATCAGACCTCAAACCCGGTGATTTTCACGTTCCTGGGAGCCACGTGGAATGGCAATCCTCACCTCATACCCTATTTATCTTCCTTCCCTCCTTTATTTATTCTGCCTTAAAATAACGTAGAAGTGCGTACAATTGATAAACAATAAGGAGGCTTCTGAGAGGTGAAGGGTGAGCGAGGAGAGGGCTCCGGCACCGAGATGCTCCTACGTGCGCCGTTCCCTTCACTTTGCAATAACCCCTCCTGCAGGGAAGGAGGAGTTTGAGCCCCGCCCTCTGGACACCCCGGCTGCTGGGTGCAGCTTCCTGTCCCAAACCCTCACCGTGACCCTGACTTTAACCTTCACATACGACCCCCCCAGCCCTTGTTCCAAATCCATAAAATGGGGCAAACAACGCTTGCCTGGAAGCTGTCAGAGGGACGTTCAAAGAGCAGGTGACAAGGGCTGCAAACAAGGAAATGAAAGCACAGGACACAGGTGGTGTCATCGTCCTGCTCTGGGACCTGCCCTGCCCGACCACCCGTCCAGCACCTCTGGCTGCACCAGGGCAGAGGCTCCAGCCCTGCACGGCCAGGTCCCCGTCCCATCCTCCTGCTTTTGCCAAAACGTGGTGAGGTAAGACCCCAACCTGCGGATGGCCTCAGATCCAAGTTCACAGAAGATATTATTTTAAGTGTTTTGAGTTAAAACAAGTCTTCCTTCTAATAAAATGCCCTCCTATTACCTACAGAGTAGCTTCTTCGGCACACTTCATTAAAATCACCGTGAGTTAAGACGTTCGGAAATGACCCTGGGAACCTTACGTCCCCCTGTCCCCCATGCAAGACCCCTCGCGGCCCCAGAGCCTCACACCGGAGTGAAGAGGGCAGGCGTCTTTCCTCAGCCTAAGCTGCAGACGGAGGTGTGGGGCCCGGTGACCCAGGAGCTGACCGTGCGCCCTCCCCGCCACCCAGGGCACGTTTCTCCCAGTAGTCGGGGGCCCGTCAGAGACGTGGTTCCTTTAGACTTAGGGCCTGTCCTGGTGTGTCTGCTCACACTGGCTGCGCAGGGGCGGCGAGCTGGCCCGACCCGAGGCTCCTGGGAGAGTCCCTGCTCAGTATCCAGGCTGCATTTGGTTGAGACGCGTGCTCTGCACTTTGCCGGAAATGCTAGCTTTAATGACACGTGTGCACCGTGTGAAAGATACACGAACGAGGACTGGGTGAAATCCACCACCTTTCCACCTGCAGCCAGCCTGTCAGCGCAGGTGTGCACACCTGCAGCCAGGGAGCCTGGCGCCCTCACAGTCCGGTGTGTCCCGTCAGGTCTGAAGGGTCCCCTTCCCGGCCTGAGAGGAGACACACGTGCGAGGCCAGGCCCCACTGCCGGGTCTTCTTCTAAGCCCCGTGTCCAGGGGCAATTCACAAACCACCACCTGTGCCCTTTCCAAGCGTCCAAGTCAATGATTCTTACTAAATGTACAGAGGCATGCAGTCACTGCCACTCCTAAGCCCAGGACAACCTCACCCCCCCCGAAAAGAGACCCCGAGCTCCTCTGCCATCACTCCCCAGCCCCACCGCCAGCCCAGGCACTCGGTCACTTGGAAAAGTACGCTGTCCAGGCCCACTTGGAGGACCGGAGTCGAGGTGTGTGGGGCTGGATCCTGACACGGTGTGTTCTAACACCTCCGCAGGGAATTTGAGCTGGACCGCATTTGGGGAACCGCCCTGATGGGAGAGGAAGCCCTGAGACCGCTTAGAGACAGAAGAGCCAAGTCCCAGGGTGACTAAGTCGTGGGAGCATGATTCAGGAATCAGAAATTCTTCAAATTACTCTGTTAACAGGGTCCTTGAGTCCAGGTGGTGAGAATCAATTCATTTATGCAATTCTTACAGTGATTTGCATAAAGATGATGCTTTTTAGTGTAGAATAAACTCAGCTTTATCAAGATGTCAAACCTACAAAGATTCTTCCCTTAACTATTATTTTGTCTCAATGTTAGACCCTATTTAGAAAACTTTGTCTTTCATATCAATTTCCAAACTTTATTAATTTAAATCTAAATTACAATAGAACACCATAAGTGCTGTACCTCCCCCAAACCAACACATTTCCCATCCTTATAAAAGCCAAATGAGTTCATCATAATCAATACTATAGAAAAAACCCTGCATAATAATAATTAACCACATATTGTTAAGTGCTATCAAAAATGCATGGCATTTAATTAGCTAAAAACAACATTCTCTGTATATTACAAAACGAGCTAATGGTCTTCCTGGGATGATCATTCTTCAGCAGGAAGTACTCTTGCTAACAGTCTTTGAATGTATTTATTAGTACTTCATAATATTGAAGCAGTGCCCTAGCAATTTAGTTTAATCTTCCATTTCAGTTAAACATTCGACCCCTTTGAACTCTCTGGAATTCTCAAATTAGGGATTGGTTTGTAATTATGCCATCTGTGGGTACAGTATCATATAATAAGTCTAGAGTTTTATTGTTTCAGTACCTAATGGAGATGTTCTGTGTAATGAAAAATTTCCAACATTTCAGTGCCGATTCCCTGGAGGGTGGGGACCCGTCACAATGTCACTCAAGGTCATGAGAGAAAAACCTGGCCATAGCTGATACGCAAGGCAAGAGCTCAAACTCAGCAAACTTGTGTTCTGCTCCCGAGCCGGTCACTAACTTGCAGTGTTTCCTTACGAAAGCTTTTCTCTCCTCCACGTATCTTCTCTTCTATGAAATGAGATAATATTGCTTGATTCATTTTACCTCCCAAAGCCCCTATGGGACTTTACTAGTCTAAAATTTATATGTAAATGACTTTCTGCTAATTGGTGATAAGAATAACTTTAGTAAAATGTGGGATTATGACATTATCTTTTATGGAAAGAATTATCATGATTCTCATTTTTATTCCGAAAAGAAAATGAAACTTCATAAAGATTGTCATGTTGGACTTGCATCTATATTGGCCTTTAAAAGTCATAGTGGCCGCTACTACCTATAAATAAATAACATAGCTGTGTAATTAAGTACAGTGTTTTGAATAAGCATATAAGAAAGTCTGTTGAGTGTCTATTGAACAGAAATGGCAGTTCATGATCCTAGGTTGCATTTTCTTTTCCTAAAATATTGTATCAGTTTTCTATTAATCATAATCTAAATCAGATATGGATGGGAATCTGGGGCAAAATCCCCCCTGATATGTGGACCTGTGAAACTAGAAAACAAGTTATCCACCCTCAAAATACCATGACATGATGCATACAATGATGTGATGAGTATTATAGACATTTTGGTTCAAAAGGGAGAAAATGAAAGGAAAAAAGGAGCCACTGATCCCAAGCAATGTCAACACTTCAATTTCAAAATTGCAAGGTCTGGGGCCAATCCTCTACCTCTTTATTTTTTTATTTTATTTTATTTTTTTGCGGTACGCAGGCCTCTCACTGCCGTGGCCTCTCCCTTTGCGGAGCACAGGCTCCGGACGCGCAGGCCCAGCGGCCATGGCTCACGGGCCCAGGCGCTCCGCGGCACGCGGGATCCTCCCGGACCGGGGCATGAACCCGCGTCGCCTGCACTGGCAGGCGGACTCCCAACCACTGCGCCACCAGGGAAGCCCTCCTCTACCTCTTTAGAAGGCTCGGCCTTCTGAGCCATTTTTCTTTTCTCATGAAAGACAGCACTTGCTTTCTACTGAGTAGCTGGATTAGTCTGCTTCCTGTCTGTCGAATTTGGGGGACCTGACAGCCTGCTTTCATTTCATACGCTCTCTGTTCCTTTTGGACCAAGCTGGCAATGTTTCTGCTGATACAAAATTCTTGAGACCCTGTGGGTCGCCCATGTATGTCACAGGGACTCACTGCATTAGACCAGAGGGTCATCCACAGAGTTTCCTACATAACCCCATACCTACTTCTGGCTTTTGCTGAGGTGGCTGAGGGATAACTCTTTAGGCTTCCTAGGTATTCTCTGGTGTTATTGAAGGCATCTCTAAGCTACACCCTTCATCTCTTCAAAGAGATTTCTCTGCGTGACTGCCTACTCTGACCTTTTGATCTTTCCAGGGTATTAACAAACGATGGTACAGCCATACCCTCAGCTTTTCCTCTAGAGCACACTTTCTTGTTAGTAAATCTCTTAATTTAGTGTGTTTTGTAATCTGGATAGGCTGAGAATTTCCCAAATCATCTTTTTATTACACAGTTCTTCCCTCAATTTATCTTTTTCTTCTTGCATTTTACAATAAGCACCAAGGAGACACTAGGCTGTACACTCAACACTTTGCTTGGAAGTCTTTTCAGCTAAGGGACCAGTTTTACGGTTTACAAGCTGTGTGTGCCACGTAGCGGCAGGACACAATTCCGCTGGGCTTTGGCCCCTGTATGGCAAAGCCCTCCCTTCCTCCCTGACCTCCTCCTAAGCCCTCCCGGACACCCCTCTCCTCTTCAGATCTCTACAAGTGATCTGGGAGCCCTGACTGGCCATGTCCTCAAAGTCCATGTTTCTACAGATAGTCTGCTCAGCACATCTACACTTGTTCTACTGTGCCCGCCCCCCAGCATTCTTCCAGCCTCCCATAACGGTCCGATTCCAAATCCACCTCCGTGTTTTCAGGTGTTTGTGACAGCACCACCCCATTTGCAGGCAAAGATCTTGGTTATCCTCTAAGTAGTCTAGGCATAAGAGTCCGTCTGTGCCAATTATACATAACCTTCTGTTGGTTCTATTTCTCTGGAATATATATATTTGAAATATACCTCCATGAACCTATATGGGATTATATTTTATATACATAGCTATCCATGGGATACGTGTGTGTATATAGGTGTATTATGTAAATATATGTGCGTCCTTATAAAATGTATATAAGGGTGTATACATATATATGAGGAATCGGCTTATGTGATTGTGGAGTCTGGCAAGAGTCCAGATTCTGTAGGTCAGACCGTCCAGCTGGAGACTCAGAGGTCAGTACTGTGGTCCTGAGGAGAGTCCTTCTTCCCCAGGAAGCCTCAGCCTTTGCCCTTAATGAATTCGACTAATTGGTTGAGGCTGGAGACGGAGTCCAAACACGTGGCCAATGATTCGATCGACCACGGCTACGTAACAAAACACCAGTAAAAACTCTGGACAGAGACGTCCCGGAACGCAGACACTGAGCATGAAGCCACACATGGTGCCGGGAGGGTATCTCGACCCTGAAGGTGACAAAACCTTCTCGTCGGGAACCTTCCCAGATTCTGCCCTGTGACTCTCTCCCTTTGGCCAGTCCAGACTTGCTTCTTTTTGCTTTAATGGAACCGTGGTTATATGCCAGCTCTTTCCTGAGCTCTGTGAGTAGTTCTGGAGAATTGTCAATCCTGAGGGGAACTGTGAGAACCCCCCGGATGGGCAGCCAGCTGGTCCGGGGTCCAGCTGGGGACCCCAAACTTGAAGCTTTTGTGTGAAGTGAGGGAGGTCCTCGCAGTAGCACACAACGCCCCCGACCTCCACCCGGACAAGGCCAGGTGGCAGCTGGAAGCAGCGCCTTCATGAACCTTTATAAATAACTCCCATTAGCGAATTCGCTGGCGGCCCCGCACCCATAGGCTCTGTAGGTACCTCTGTAGAATCAACGCCATTCCTTTTGGAAACCATATCTGAGCAGACTAAAAGGATGATTTTGTTTTCTACAAAAAATTATGCTGAATGTATGATACTGCAAGTCATATAATGAATTGTTCTTCTTCCTCCATCACAAAGTGTTTATGGTTCTATCAGAATAATTCTCTAATTTCTTAAAATATCAAATTTAGATTGCATTTTAGAAAAACTTTAGAATATACCTAATCCATGAATATGTACCTATTTAACTTTGCAATGCCCCCCAAATATGAAATATATCATTTTGTTTGTCTTCTGTGAAGTCTTATGCAACTTTCATTTAAAGGCTATTTTATCCCCAGTGTATGGGATAATCTTATTTTTATGAAAACGTTAATGCGCTACTACAGGGAAGACAACATTCCTGTTCTCTTGCAGGATCGTCCAAGGTCCTCTTGTGGGTCTGGTGTGGAATTCAGCCTCGTGCTGGGCTTCAATTTGTTGGTCCATCCAGACATCGATTTCGTTGTTCAGACCCATCGATTTCATTTACTAAGTGTTTAGACAACGGGGGCAATGGAAACTCCAGAGCTGGCTCGACCTTCTCCATTTAGTTTCTGCAATGGCTTTTCTGCCGGTGCCCCTACATCCACACGACCTAAATTTACACCTAAGTGGCTCTTCATTTCTAGGTACTTTCCGGTTTCTCAGATCAACTCATTTTTAACTGACTTTGATTGAATGTCCAAGAGCCAATTTCAATCTGCCAGCTGCCGGCTCTGTGCTTTGGAAGTTCTGACAGTAGCTGAGTGCTCTGGGCCCACACCCTGCACGCCCCCCACCCCCACCCCCGGCCCCCTGCACGGTCCTTCATCCTCTGCTGGACGTCATCACCCACCACGCAGTGAGTTCTCTGCTGAGGACACGTTAGATCACCGATGACACAGAAGAATGTGCGTGTGTTACGTACAGAACGGGAAACAAAAGCATTAATGTGGTAGGATTATAAGGACAGAAACATACCAAAAATCCACGCTCAGAAATGACTAGAGGGATCTTACAATAAGATGTTGACAGTTGGCATGTGTGGGTGGCACAATTGGTCATTTTCTCTACCTTACAGACCTTAAATTCTCCTTAACAAAAAATATCTTGTGTTAGAAGACTTTTTAAAAGAATGAAACAAAACATCAAACCCCATGCTGGCTGCTGGTGGAGCAGTGTGGCTTCTTGAGGACACACAGTCCTTACTCACCAGAAGGCTGGTCCCAGCACCCCTGTCCCTGAGGGCCAGCCCTTCCAGCTCCGCGGAAAGAACCCAGCCCCTGGGGAGCAGCAGTGGGGCAGCCTCTCTCCTGGCACGTCCCCTCCCCTCACCAGCTCCCCAGTCACTCCGCCAAACTCAGGAGGGGACTCTGGAAACACACCTTGGTCTTGTTGCAAAGTAGGTGTTGACCAACAGGGTCAAGAGACTTCCCAGATGGACGCCCACTTTCAGACACACTCCTGGGCACCCTCCCTGCCAGCCAGCACATCTGGCCTCTTTCCCTCCTGGGGGTCCCCACTCCAGCAGCCTGGGGGCAGCAGGGGCTCTGCAGGCAGAGGCGCGGCCCAGAGCATCCCAGCATCTGCAGACATCAGAGGCGGGCAGGAGAAGCCCACGGCTGAGGAGAGGCCAGAGAACGGTCAAAAGAGCTCTGCTGGCCGCTTCCTGCTTTCTGTAACGTTATTGCAAATTTGAAATGGCTTGCTTTGAAAACCCAAGTCATAAACTTGAAAACACAAGCCTCTACCCCTGCACATCAAGGTAATACTTATTCAACTACAGCATTAAGAAAAATTCAAAACTGTGTATGAAACAATCATCCCTCCAACCACAGTTACAGGAAAATGAAAAACTGTCTGTCAAGAAACATAGCGAGTTCACGTTAGAAAGGGCCTTGAAGATTGTTTAAATTCTGTATTTCCCAGTAAGAACACGAGAGCTGTGTCCAAGGCCAGGAAGGTGGTCGAGCCTCTGCGATTAAAACTCGGTTCTCCGGGCCCCTGCCCAGTCCATCTGCCGCTGGGTGAAACTCCCTGCCCCTCAGAATTGCTGTGTCTGCAGCGCTTCTCTCCTTCCCCGACCCTCCCTCCTCTGTCCATGTCCCTAATCTCTGCCCGTCCAGGCCTCTCCTGCCCCTCCCCCCTCCATAACTTCTGGCTTGACAACGGCCTCCTCCTGGACTGGCCTGGCTGCCTTTCACCTTATCTCAGTCCCCCGGGGTCCCCTTCATTACAGACATTCCCTCTGGACTTCGCTGTTTCCACCATTTCATGCTGTGGTTGGTTTGTTTGCCACTAACGACCCAAGTTCTCAAGCATCCTCCCTCCTGGACGTTACTTCCCTGCCACCAACTCACTGACCTGTTTACAATTGGCTCTTCTTCTCCTATTCCTATAAAATCTACCCTCTTAAAAGCCACTTCTGAATGCCAACCTAGGGAAATTTTCTCAGTCCGCCCCCGCCTTGACTCTCCCACAGTGGTTGACATTCCTAAGCGGCGTCCCTTGGAATGTTCAGCTGTCCTGGACCCAAGGAGCCTACACACCGCTTTCGTTCCTTCCTGTCCATGACGGGTTATCCGCTGTATTCTTCACTGGTCTCCCTTTCTTCCCCTTTCATTTCTCCGTGCTCTGTGTCCCCCTATTTTCTCCCCCCCACACCCCCCGTTGGTGACCTCAACAACTCCCCATTTCTGTGATGTTTTCATCTTTAATGAACACAGTTCACACTCAGCGACCACTTACTGGATGCCGGGAAGTATGCTGGGCACCTCACGTACGTGTTTGTACTCAGTTCTCTCAACGACCCTCTGCGATGGCAGCCATCTTCACCCCACTTCACAGATCAGGGGGCTGAGGTTTGCATCAGGAATAGAAGAGACCACTCTCTCCGCAGGAGAATAAGCATTCAGACCGGGGTTTTGTGACTCCGGGGAGATGGAAGCCTTCCTGGTGAAGGCAGTTGGCCTCCGTCTCCACCCTCCTCTGCCTGGGGCTCTAACTTTGTTCCTTCATTAATTCATCGCATAGCACAGCAACCCCCCACCACAAAGAAAAGTTCCTTTCTCCTTTTTTTTTCCTTTCCTCAGGAATATTCGCTTTTTTTCTGCTTCTCAAAATTGTTCATATCCTTCAAAATCTGGTTAAATACCACTTTCCTAAAAACTTCCTGAATCTGAATCAGAAAATTCTGGTCTTGCCCCTGAACTTCTTGCTAGTGCACCTCCTTCTGGCACTGCTCTTGACTGATGAAATATAGATCATTTATGTTCCTCACCTTTCCTACCAAACCGTAGACTATCTGAAGGCAGGGCTTGTCTGCTGCGTTCTTAATACAGCATCTGGCATACAGAGGGGACTCACCTTTTTCTTTTTACCGAATAACTCAAGACAACGGGAGTCAGAATTCTTCCCTCTTCGCCAAGACCCTCTCTACTCTCGGAGAATCATATATAATTTAGTTTTATTACATTTTAAAGAGCATAAAATAATCTTACACACAGATATAAACCAAACTAGCCACACACACAGAATAATTATGAAGTCAATAAAACATCCCACAATCCTAAGAACACATGTCAATAACCTGCAGAGAGAGGAGCCCAGCATCTCACGGAGCACAGTCCTGAGAAGTAGCTGATACACCAGGCAAACTCGAGCACGTTGCTGATGCGGTTTAGCTGCCTTACCTGTGTTGGGTGACTACCTCCACAGATCAAGCAGTAGAATGGGGAAGAAAACAAAATTAGTGCTCGCACATTCAACTCCCTCATGTCTTCCGTGCATTTCTGTGCGCATTTCTGTGCGCGTTCTCTACGGCCCGTGATTAGCCAGTGTGATGGGGAGTTTTCATCTGTACTGCCCATTAGCACATACAATGGATGTATGTTTTCCCAGTGTGTGCCCTGATTTGGGGAAACTATAAATCTCAGGACCACAGGCAATAGCCACGCTGATAATCATCGCACAATTTCCATCACAGACATTCGGTCATCGTGGGCCAGTGGAAGATGAGGCTGGGGGTGTCAGGAATGGCTGACCTTGGACATGGGCTGCACCTGAACTAGGTCCCCAGGACATGACTTTGGGGTCTGGGTGATCACTGCCTCTTGTTAGGTGGCCATGAAGGTGAAAAGGAAGAGTGTCCAACACACCTAACAGCCCACCTTCCAGAAATGTTTGTTTGCTTCCCCTACTCTTTCTCTTTGTATTTAATTCTTTCAACCTCTTTCTTAAAATTATTTCAACTCCCTGGTTTTCAGTTCCTTCATACATAGAGTGGAAACAGTAGTAATATTTGTTATGTACATACTGACCACTGCATGTAAAACCACTGTATAAATGATCAACTGCCACACAAACGCTGCTTGTTATCTGCGTCCCATTACTGGCATCGTCTTTGCCTTTCTCCAAAACGCTGTTTGTATGTACCTTTATGTGTATGAACATGAGATAAAACATCAATTTAAAAATGAATTTTGGTTTGTACTCACCAAACCTCAAAACAACAAACAAACATCCCATACGATTGTATTTTTTTAAACAAACATTCGATGTTGGGCCAGTGTATTTTTTAAAGATGATTAAGCCGTAAGACTAACCCATTGAAGGGGCATTGCTCTGTCTTCTTTCATCTCCTAAAGACATTGGAAATTAAACACACAGATAATTTTATTGTTTACCTGCCAAATCATTCACTTTTCTCAAATATGTTTAAAAGCTGAGTTTTACAAACACTTCCCACCTGGATAAATGAATGTGTTACAGGTTTTGAACTATTCAAATGACCTCTCAGGAGAAGAGTATTTGGCTTCTGTACTCAAATGGCTAAAATGGCAAGTTTGACTTTTCAGAGATGAGATCAGTTGCCTCCCATCTGACTGGCCAACTCGCTCCCCTGAGGAAGCTGATGTCTTCCATTCTCTTTCCACTGCCTGGCGACAGTGGAAGCATAAAATATTGTTGAATGAGTGAGTGAATGATTCGAGGTTTCTTCTGGTCCCTGGAGAGAGTGTGTTTCATTTCCTGGTCCTGCGGTCTCTTCTCGTCCAGGTCGTTGCCTCCTGACCTGGGAGGCCCGTGGTGTCCAGCCAGGATTCTCTTTGGGAACTTCACTGAGGCATCGTGTTCAATCAAATCCCTCTGCTTACCTCATTGTACACTTAGGGACAGCTTTTTTAAAAAAAGAAGCATAAGTCTATACAGAAAACTAAGAAAAAGTGATATGACTAAATGACAACAAAGATAAATGAGAAAAGATCCCTCACGGTAAAGCAACTGCTCTAAAGAAAAATATTTGTGCCAAAGGGGTGAAAATGAGGAGGAGAAGCTCTGAGGAGGAGAAAGAAAGCACTGCTTGATGACTGCTTTACTAAGGGTAAAGGAGGCTGTCTTATGACTTGAGCAACAGATGAGAAAATTCCTTAGCAAAGTAAAACATACTCTAAAGGCTTTGTTAAAGATGGGTCAGTTCACATATTCAAATTTAAGAGACATTGGAAGGTATTGATACAAGTAACTGTAAGACGAATTCTCTCCCATCACCAGGAAATGCTCATGTGTAAAGAGCACAGGAAACCCTTTGATCTCCTTGAAACCTACACATGGCTAACTTGCCCTTGGCAAGGAGTCCACCCAACAGAGAGCAGCTCTCCTCTGCACATAGAACAGATCCCACAACTTTCCTCTTCATTGTCTTAAACTTAGAAGGACATCGGAGCTGGAGGATGAGAGCAGTGGTGAACAATTAACAGGAAATACCATTGTTTTCACACCCTCTTGGCCTCCCCTCAGGGGTGTGCTCACACGAGTCTGGAGTGAGTGAAGAAAGAGGACCTTTCTACTGTGTATAAAATAGGCAACTGATAGGAACACACTGCAGAGCACAGGGAACTCTACCTAATGCACTGTGGTGACCTAAATGGGAGGGAAGTCCAAAAGGGAGGGGATATCTGTATATGTACGGCTGATTCATTTTGTTGTGCAGTGGAGGCTAACACAAGATTGTAAAGCAACCATACTCCAATAAAAATTAAAAAGAAAAAATGGAAAGAGGACCTTTCCTTGAAAGCACCATCAGGCAAACTCTTGCGTCCACGAGGCCTGATTCTGATTCCGACGGAGAGGTGTGTGCGCCACGCAATTGATCACGTGAGACGTGATCACATTAGGGTTTAATTTCAGAGTTGGACAGAAAATGTTTTATAACAAGCTGTAAGTTGGAGAATTTGGTAGAAATAGGGAAAAAATGTTAAATGTTAAAATGACATTATTTGGGAGAACAATTAGTAATTGCATGCCTTCAGTGAAACAAAAGGTTATATGACGACCTCATTATTTAATAAATCAAAGCTCTAATTCGGATGGGACATATGCACATTCAAAAGTAAGAGATGGTTCTTTTCTTAGAGTTTCTCTCAAAATATTGGTAGAAAAAATGAAATTATATCTAGCACTATATTTGAACGATCGTTGTAGTTATCTCTTCCTATTCTAGCAAGAATCGTCCTATCACTGTTTGTAGTTTGATGATTTTTGTTTCAATTTCTAATCTGTAATTAATTAATACAAAATGAATCTACATAAAGCTTTTTAAAATATACTTTTTCTAGTTGCCTAATTTTTATAAAAATCCAATAGCCATTAAAACGGGCAAACGAGGTGGCAAGACCGATATTCAAAATTTGTACTTGAATCTTGAAGTCGAGCCATTGTGTACATAGTCAAGGTTGCATCTATTGATTTGACTCCATAATGGAACATGCAGTAAACCACAGCTTTCAGTGCAGACTATTCTACATGTCTTAAGAGAAAACCTATCCAACCGAATCCTTCACTGTATTGTGAATTTTTCCTGTGAAAGGAAGAAGGACACTGATTTTTAAAGCTCAGGTATGAGAAGTTTAGGATAAAAGGAAAATCAGAAAGCAGGAATAAGGGAGGGAGGCAGGAAAGAAGGGAGGGAGGAAGGAGAAGAAAGCCGACAGAACTAAATCTCTCATGAACGCTCCCGGGCCCATTTGCTCGATTTAAGTACCTAAGAGTTTTTAAAACAGACCAAAAAAACGAACTGCTTTTTTCTAAATAATATGAAGAAAAAGTGATTAAACAGATCAACGTGCCTTGTAGCCATCCATCTCTGAGATGGTACAAAGAAGTCTGAAACAAATACCAGCTCTGAAAAGTTTGCAAATTCACGAGGCGGCAACACCAAGGCCATTATCTTGTAATTGTCCTCTTCTGTAGCGTTCTGTCACTCAGATCCCCTTTCCTATATTTTTCCCTTATTTGGGAAGACCGTCATAAATAACAAGGTATGTTATATGCAGAAGAAGAAGCATGCTGCTTTGGGAAAATATTTCTGTGCTTAAGATTCTTAACTCAAGGGCCGATTGAGATTCTGTTATTAGAATGGATTCTGAGCCATTGCCTCCACACGCACTGTGTCCCAGAGAAGTGGGGACTTCCACAAATAGCCTATCAGATGGGCCTAATCCGTTATGTGGTCCTTCCAGTGGAGGACACGCCTGCACTTGGATCCCCCGGGATGACTTCCTGTCCCCCTAAGATGGATCACTTGTGTCATCCAGCTGGTGGAGTTGGTAGACAGGAGGGGGCCAGAGGGTGTTGATCCTGACCGTCTACCTCTGTTTTCTGTGACCCAGGGACACTCAGAATTGCACTGTGGTTTACGCTACTTCTTACAGAAGGTAAAATGGTGACAGTGGATGATGACGGTTTGGGAAACATATTCTAAAGAGGAATCTCAGAATTGGGACGTCCTCCAGAGTCCACAGATACACCTGTCAACGCTCCCAGAAAAGTATCAGCAGAGTAAATAAGTTATTTGTTACCTTTGAGTGGTTCTCAGATAACGTTTGTTCATGGAACATAAAGGTTGCGTCCTAGAAGAATGGGAAGTAATCCTTTCTCTAAACATTTTTACCTTTATTCTGCTCACCCAATTCTCAGTCTAGTTTTGATTCATTTGGAATAATGTGATGTTAAATTAAATTAAATTCACAGAAGCACTTAAAAAATATGCAATTGATTTTATACAGTGGGATGTTTGCCATTCTGAGCAAAGGGATGTCGTCGTGGGAAGCTTAAAACCAGCACAAAACAGATAAAGTCAAGAAAAGCTCATCACGCCCTTTCCCGGATGTGGACCCTGCCTGGTGGTGGTACTCGGCAGACGTGAGACTCACAAACGCCCCTGCTTCCCCAACACCCCTCAAAACTGACATATTTGTAACAACACCTTGATGAGAACCACGCTAGGTCCTGCTGCTGTCCTGAAATCAGTTTTATTTTGTCATTACTAAAGGTCACAGTGCCAGAGACACAGGTCTTTGGACAAACCTCCGATCGTCGCTTTAGTATAATATTCTAAGTGGAGCCCTGGGTCAAACATCATAAACTCACTCTGCCCCATAGGGTGACCATGAGCCACAGGGGCGTCACCGGAATCTAAATTAATCAAAATTAACTACTGTCGACCTTTGGTCCCAGTCACACTGGATTCATTTCAGCGCTCAAGGTTTCTGTCGTTGCTGCTCTAGACCCTTTGCGGTTTCACACACTCGCAGGTATTGCCCTGCTGGGGTTGCCCCTGGGGTGATTTGCCCGGGCCCACTTGCCACGTCTGGAGGCATTTGGGCCGCCACCCCGGGGCGGGGGCTGTTGCTGGCACCTGACGGGGGCCGGGCAGGGGCGAGGGCTCCTCAGGGTCCCGCGATGCACATCACAGCCCCCCGCTACAAAGGATTTTCCAGCCCAAAGTACCCCATGGCGCCGGGGTCGGAGACCCTGCTTTCAGAAAAGTGTCCTTCACTGACACCACCACTGTGTCCAAACCTACCAGTGCTGTAGCATCAAAGATTGCTTTGGCTTTAAAAACATCGCTCCTTCTGTCCCTAGTATCCTTCCGCTCCTACATACCCTTCTATTCCTAGTTTACCACGAATCAGACGCTGAATTTTATTAACTTCTATGGAGAGGGTCGCAGGGTTTTTCAAGCCAAACTTTTGATGTGCAAATCACATTAACCCATTTCTTCATTTTCAAAAGCCCTTACATTCCCGAAATAAAAATGGACCATAGTAGATTTTTTCATTCCGTATACTCTAGGTTTTTATTTTCTCCTGTTTAAGTTTTGCAGTCCGTGATTGAAATTGGTCTTTGAATTCCTTTTCCTGCGTGTGTTTTGTCAGATTTTGCAATCGGGGTTATGTAGGCTTCGCAAAATGAATTAGGACTAAAAAACTCATATTTTGTCTTCTCTGGAAAAAATAGAAAGATGTGTTTCTTGAAATGTAACATAATTGCCTGTATAGATGTCCAATAAAACTTCCACGATGGAACATGCCACCTGGCCAACTCCATCGCAGAGCAGGCTTTGATGCTGGGGTGTCTCTGGACGTACGTGGGAGAATAGGGCCCAGGAGTAAGGGCTGCTGGGCGGCCATGAGGAGGAAGCAGCATCCTCACCTCTGCAGCCTCTTGTCAGTGAGAACACTGCTTGTGAGGGAGAGAAGAGTTTGAAGTTCTCCAACTGTCTGTTTTCCCTCTGGCGCTGATGTGGGGTTTCAGAGCCCACCCTGCTCCAGTTGGCGGTCCTGAGAATCCGCTGGGCTTTTTGGCGTGTGTTCCATCAGTATAAAGGGAGGTTGCAAACAGGCCGAGCCTTCACCGTCTTAACCTGGATATCACCTTTCTTTCAGCCTGATTTGGTTCTCCTTCTTTGTGTTCTAATGCACTTCATTACGTTCTTTTATTTTCTATTTTCTGCACGACAATTTTTATCCCCTTTTTCCTCATATTATTCTCACATTATTAATTTCTTTTTCTTTGGACTCCCACACAGCTTACAGCCCTTACCATTCAGAGAGTCACTGACATGAAAGGAACCTATAACCCAAAACCTTCACATTACAAACAAGGGAACTGAGGGTTCAGGTGGTTTGTTATTTGCCTAAGATCACAAAACTGGCCTAAAGTCACTCAGTCTTCTGTTAGTCCAGTTCATTGTTGCTTCCAAAACATACAGATTCCATGTTGGTGCTTAGTCCTGTATTACGTTGTTTGTTATGTAATGTTCAAGGATGATATTAATATTCATACCCATATGCAATTATTTATTTAGTTTTGGCTGCGTTGGGTCTTCGTTGCTTCGCGTGGGCTTTCTCTAGTTGCAGCGAGCAGAGGCTGCTCTTCATTGTGGTGCACAGGCTTCTCATTGCGGCGGCTTCTCTTGCTGCAAAGCATGGGGCTCTAGGGTGCACTGGTGTAAGTAGTTGTGACACATGGGCTCAGTAGTTGTGGCGCACAGGTTTACTTGCTCCATGGCATGTGGGATCTTCCCAGACCAGGGCTCAAACCCATGTCCCCTGCCATGGCAGGCAGGTACTTAACCACTGCGCCACCATGAAAGCCCCCCTTATGCAGTTTTACATTTTAAATGTAATACATGCTGATATATGTAGATACAGAGACATACAGCTTAAAGGTAACGTGTGCAGTTCTGTGAGGTTAGCAGGCAGATGCTTTAAAGATTATGAAAAAGAAGCTCTGAGAGGCTAAGTATCATGGCCAGAGTTGAACAGTCCATGTGAGGAAGGCGCCCTCACACCCACATCTCCCACCTCTAACCTTCTTCCCCAAGCCCGGTCCCAGCGAGAGGCAATTCTCAAAGTCGGTCCACATCCTTATCTGTCCAGCCTGCTCCTTACAATCACGCAGTGGCAGTGCACATGCAGAACCACTAAAAACACATAAACGAGGGCTTCTCTGGTGGCGCAGTGGTTGAGAGTCCGCCTGCCAATGCAGGGGACACGGGCTCGTGCCCCGGTCCGGGAAGATCCCACACGCTGTGGAGCGGCTGGGCCCGTGAGCCATGGCTGCTGAGCCTGCGTGTCTGGAGCCTGTGCTCCGCAACAGGAGAGACCACAACAGTAAGAGGCTCGCGTAACGCAAAAAAAAAAAAAAAAAAAAAAGCATAAACGAGTAGCCCGCAGTCTTAGAACAGATTCGCTTGCTACCTATTACTTTATAAGGGAATTCTACACCTTTATTTTTCCACGTCCTCTTCTCCATCAGCATGCACTGTATTTATTCGTCTTTGTGATTTAAATTCTATTATTTGAAATACTCTAATGTGCAGTGTCCAAATCCCTTTTCAAACAACTACTTGTGTTACTATGAGAAAAGGGTGACATCAGAAGGTGATAACAAGAAAAAGCGCATCTTGTTTAGTTTTCATACGTGTCAAGTACTCACCCCCTGTGCCCAAAGCCCGAGGGCTGCCTTCCGTTCTCCGTGGGAGGACAACCAGGGGGGAGAGAAAGGAGAGGGGACAGGTCATAGAGCTGTCATCTCAGTGGGGATAGTGGGGGCGGTGATGTTTCAGAACCAAGGTTCACTCCTCCAGCCACCAGTGAAATGACATAGAAAAGGGATATCCTCTAATGCAGAAGATATAAATGATTGATGTGGTATAAATACATTTTTTTGTTTTCTTGGGGTTTTTCAGTATCTTTGGGCAAGTGTTTTTTCAACATGCTTTCTCCATGCAGTTAACTCTGTAGGATCTTGAAATGTCTTGCAACTATGTGAAATTATACAACTGGACATGAATTAAAAGGTCATGATTTAGTTCAGTGACCCAAAATATGTATTTCTTATTATTCCTTGTATATTTTCTTTCCATAACTGGTCAAACACACTCCAGTGCATCTTCCTTGCCTCAAGCCCTCCTGTCTCCTAGATAAAAACAACAAACAAAGCAAGAGATTCTAAAGCATGATGTAAACATTTGACTTCCTTATCAGGCATACCTATGCGTAGGTACATGGTCTGGCCCATAGATCTCTTTCCAGCCACATCTGACCCCTTGTCCTAGATAGCCATTATCAATTATACTGAAGCTCTGGGATCCAACCCCCATGTTTAAGAGTGGGAAGAATAAATGGAACTAAATGGAAGTAAGTTTTCTACACTTCAGTTGATATCAGTTAAAGTGTGACAAGGCACATAGGTATAGCCTAATGGCAGAGCAACCAGTGAGACAATATACAAAGAAATATTACCAAAAATCCTATAAATAAATCAAAATAAAATCCTTCAAAGTGGTCAGGTGACCCACAAAAAGAGAATGAGAAGAACAAGAAACATACAAAACATAAAATAGTAAAATGGTAGACTTAAGCGCTAACATATCAATTATTACCTTAAATGTAAATGATACAAATACACCAATTAAAATGCAGAGATTGGCAGAGTAGATTTAAAAAACATACCCCAACTATATGTTGTTTCCAAAAATTTCACTTCAAATTCAGCATTGCAGTTATGGTGAAAATGAAAGGATGAAAAAAGAAAAACCATACAAATATTAAAAACAACAGCAACAAAGCATGAGTTCCTATATTAATATCCAAAAAAGGAGACTTCAGAGCCAAGAAAATTACTAGAGACAAAGAAAGACATTACATAATGATAAAAGGATCAACCCAGCAGGAAGACATAATGATCCTAAATGTATCCACAGCTTCAAAATACAAGAAGCAAAAATGGTAGACCTGAAATTAGAAAGAGACAAATCCACAATTATATTAGGATACTTCAGTGCTTCCTGCCCCCCATAAGCAACTGATAGAACTATTAGACACAAAATCAGTAAGAATATAGAAAAGCCAAACAATACAATTAACCAGCAGGATCTAATTGCATCTATAAAGCATTTACAACAACAGTAGGATACATAGGTTTTGTCCAAGCATTCATGGAATATTCACCAAGATTGAACATATCCTAGACCAGAATCAAACCTCAACCAGTACAAGAGAATCAATGCCATACTAAGTTTTCTGACCACAATGGAATCAAATTAAAAACCAATAAGAGAAAGACAATAGGAAAGTCTCAAACACTTGGAAATTAATAATATACTTCTAAATAATCAATGGATCTAAGAAGATGCCTTGAAGTAAATAAAAAATATATAGAATTTATAAAAATAAAAAATATATCAAAATATATGGATGCAGCTAAAAGAGGAAAATTTATAACACTATATATTAGAAAGGCAGAATAAAGAGGAGAGTTCTTAAATCAATAAGTTCTACCTCAAAAAAACTGGGACAAAAGTTGAGCAAAATAAATTCTGAACAGGCAGAAGTAAGGAAATAATAAAGATAAGAACAGAAACCAATACAATTTAAAACAGGAAAGCAGTAGAGAAAATCAACCAAACAAAAAGCTCATAACTTGAAAAAAATCAATAAAATTCATAAGACTCTAACAAGATTGATGAAAATACAAAAGAGAAGACATAAATCACCAATATCAGGAATGAAACAAAAGATATAATTACAGATCCAGCATACTTAAAAAAAAATAAGGGAAAATTATGAGCACTTTAGACTCATGAATTCATCATTTTAGAAGTAAAAGACATTCTTTGAAAACCAGAAGCTACCAAACTCAGTCAAGATAAGAGAGCTAATCTGAATAATCTAAGCATTACAAACACTGAATTCATAACGTAAAACCTCCCCCAAAAAAGAAGTCTCTAGGTGTGAATGGTTTTACTGAAGAGTACTACCAAACATTTTTTTTAAAGAATTAACTAGTTTGCTCAATGGTTTTCAGAAATTAGAAGTGAATGAAGCACTTCCCAACACATTTTATGAATGCACTGTTGGGCCGATACCAAAACTAGACAAAAAAGCACACAAAGGAAGACTACAGAGCCCTATCACTCATGAATTACACACAAAAATCCTCAACAAAATATTAGCAAATCTGATCCAACAGTGTATGAAAAGAATTTGATACCATGACCATGTGAGATTTACTCCAGGTATTCAATATTTGAAAATAGGTCTATGTAATGCACCATATCAACAGACTAAAGATGAAAAAGCATATGATTGATCGTATCAATTTATGCAGAAAAAACATTTCACGCAATCTAACGCTCATTCAGGATAAAAAAAATTTTCAGGAATTGAGGAATAGAGGGGAACGAAGTAAATTTGATAAAGAGTATTTACAAAAATCCTACAGCTAGCAGCACACTGAATGTTGCACAAATGAACACTTTCTCTGAGACTGGGAGCAAGACCAGGATAGCTGCCTTCACCATTCCTATTCAATAGAATACTGGAAAATCTAGCCAATGCGATTAAGGAAGACAGAGAAGTAAAAAGTGCACAAATTAAAAGGAGGAAATACAACTTTGCCCATTTACAGCTGTCTGTGTAGAGTTCCCAAGAAATCTCTAAAGAAAAAAAAACACTAAAATTAATAAGTGAGTCCAGCAAAGTTGCAGGGCACAAGGTCAACACACAAAAATCAAACACAGGTCTATATACTAACAATGAATATGTAGAAATTAAAAGCAAAAACACAATGCCATTTATAATCACGCTAAAGAAAATTAATCACTTAGATAAAAACTTAAGAGGTGTACAGTATCTGTAAGCTGAAAATTCAATATGTTTATTAAATAAATCAAAGGTCTGAATAAATAGAGAGACAGATCACGTCCTTGGATTGGAAGGTCTAACACAGAAAAGATATTCATCTTCCCATAGATGTTGATCTATAGGTTTAATACAGTTCCTATTAAAAGCTGCAAGGCTTTTGTAGACATAGATGAGCTTTTCCTAAAATTTGTATGGGAAGGCACAAACACTGGAAGAGTGAAAACAATCTTTCTAAAGGAGACTAAAGAGTGGGCAATCATTCAACTTTAACATTGAGGCTTACTCTATAACTAGAATAATTTTGACTGTGTGATTTTGGTTTGAGTATTGGCATTGTGATATTGAGTTTGACATACAGATCAATGAAATAGAATAGAGAACAAGGAAACAGACTCACACAAATATGCCCAATTAATTATTGACAAAGATGAAAAGGCAATTTAATGGAAGGACAGCCTTTCTACAAAACGGTATTGGAGCAATTGAACATCCACAGACAAAAAAATAAACCTCAACCCAAACCTCACACTTTGTACAAAAATGTACTCAAAATGGATCATGAGACTCAAATGTAAAGCTATAAAACTTTAAGAAAAAAGATCAAAGGAAATCTTCATGACCTAGAACTGAGCAAAGATTTCATAGACTTGATACCAAAAGCATGACCCATAAAAGGAAAATTTGGTAAATTGTACTCTTCAAAATTTTTTTAAAAGTTTTGTTTGTGAATGATCCTATTAAATGTAGGAAAATCCAAGCCACACACTGGGATAAAATGTTTGCAAACCACACAGCTACCTAAGCACTAGTATGCAGAATACACCAAGAACTCTCAAAACGCTACATTTTAAAAAAGCCAACTAGAAAATGCGCAAAAGTCATGAGCAGACATTTTACTAAAGAAGATACTCAGATGGCACATAAGCCCATGAAAATATTTTCAACATCATCCATTAGGGAAATGCAAGTTAAATTGCAGTAAAGTACCATGACACACACATCAAAATGATTAAAACAAAAACCAGGACAACATCAAATGCTGAGGAGAATCAGAGAGACTGGATCCCTCACACATGCTATTGGGAAGGTAAAATGGTTCAGCTACTCTGGAAAAGTGGCAGTTTCTTCTAAAACTAAACTTGAAACTATCGTACAATCCAGCAATTGCACTTGTGGGCATTTATCCCAGAGAAAGAGAAGGTTATTCTCATGCAAAAATCTGTACGTGAATGTTTCCAGAAATGTTACAGCCAAAAACTGGAATCAGCGCAGACGTATTTTAACAGGTGAATGGATAAACTATGGAATCTCATGGAATACTGCTTGGCAATGAAAAAGAAGGAACTGTTGATGTATGCTACAACTTGAACAGGTATCCAGAGAATTATGCACTGAAAGAAAAAACAAAATGTCAATGCCAAAAGGTTAAATAGTATAGGATCTTACTTATACACCATTTGTGGAATGACAGGGATACAGGGACAGAGAACAGACCAGTGGTTGCTGCGTTAGGTTTAAAGGTGGGGCTGGGAGGGTTAGAGACAGGTCGGGGGGCCCTGGCGAGGATGGAAGCTCTGCGTCAGGACCATGTCAGTGTCGGCATCCTGGCTCAAGATTAGCTGCAGTTTTGTGAGATGCTGCCATTGAGAGAACGAGGTCGAAGTGTCTGCGGGATCTCCCTGTGTTATTTCTTACAACTGCCTGTAAATTGTCTCAAAATGAAAAGTTGAATTTAAAAAATTCTAGTAAAAGACTGAACTTTGGGTCAATTCATCACAAATCAATTTGGGGAATATCAACCCACTGACACGCAAATTCATAGATCCAAACCCACCTCGGAAAGCCAGCTGGCAGAACAGATTTACTGATGGACCATTTTGCCAAATGACGTCTTCACCAAAGCTCATTGCTATGAAGAACTTGCAAAATATACAGCATGGAGTTTTACTGAAACTGCCGAGCGATATCTTGCATTTTATGCAAAATTTTAAATTTCTAGCTTGAGTATTTCACAAACATAAAGGATTTTATATATGTTTTTAAAGAGCAGGTTAGTCTCTTCCAAGCCATTTTGAATTCAGTCTGCTGCTTTTCTTATCACTATTAATTCAGGATTTTATTTGGGGGTCTGGGAAGAGAAAAGGGCATTGAGATTTCTGCCTGAGAATCCTGGGGGTGTTCCCACAGGTCTGCGCATGGCCAGCACACTTAAGCATGGACATATTTTCCCCACTTTCCTTCCCTCTGCCTTCAATGTGATCCCCCAAATCTGTGGTCTGCCCCCTCATGTATTGGGGGCAGTCTCAAAGTTGTCCTGCCCCACCCCTTACTTAGCAAGGGAAACTGAGGCAGGGAAAGCCCCCCCCCCATCTAAATACTGGTGCTGAGCAAGGGGGGGGTTGGGTCTCTGGGAGGTGCTGGCTTCAGAGCCGGGCATTATGGGAGTGTGCTGGACAGCAGGACAGCAGGACATGGAAAAGCTGTGGTGCTTCACAGTGACCTCTTATTGTCACCATCAATTTCTGCTTCCTTGGACGTTCTGTCCTGGCTTGTCGATTTCATTGATTACTTATAAAGCTCAAAATGCTGAATAAATTAACACACACACACGTCTCACGCTTTAAATATTAAGTCCTCAGCAGAACCCAAGTTCCTGCCTGCCTACGAGGGGGTAATGGAAGCCATTTCTGCACAGTGTCCCAAAATCAGCAGTGAGCCCCCTGAGGTCCTCTCTCTGGTGGCCCCGAGTCGGGGGTGGGGGGGCACACAAAGATAGATACGTTCAAGGAGACTAGAGGTCATAGTGACAGGTGAGGAAAATCAGGACAATGAAAATAACAACAATAGGCGGAGTGTTTAGGAGAAGATTAGAAGAAAAGGCAAGGAAAAGAGAGGGCCGACAGGAAACAGACGGCGACCGCAGAATCAGGACCGTCGATGCGGGGACCCTCGGAAATCACGAGACCCTGGAGCTGGGAAGACCGGGCCCATCCCCGCCTCGGTCACAGAGGGGAGGGAGGACGGGGGGGGGGCCGCTGGAACCGCTCCGAGTTAGACAGCGGAGGCAGCAGGGCAGGGGGAGCAGGCTGCGGGAGTCCTGGGCCCATCGCAGCACCGCCAACTGGGGCTCAGACAACAGAAATGCGTCCGCTCACCGTCCTGAGGCCAGAAGTCCAAGGTCAGGTGCCGGCAGGGCTTGCTCCCTGCAGAGGCTCCGGGGAGGGTCCTTCCTGCCCCTGCCGGCCCCCTGCAGTGGCCGCCATCCTGGTCTTTGCTGGTTGGCAGCTGCGGGTCTCGGGTCTCTATCCCTGTGCGTCTGACCCCACGTGGATGCAGACATCGGCCTGGGCCCACCCAGCACCGTCTGCCTGCTCTTCACTAACTGCATTGCACGTTTGGACCTCTTTCCACGCAAGGTCACATGCTGAGGTTCTGGGTAGATGGGGACTTGGAGCGAGACACTGTTCACCCAGCGTCCAAGGGCTGGGCAGGGGGAATGGCCAGCCCAGGCCACAAGGCCGGCAGGAATCTGGGGGTCATCCCTGATGTCACCCAGCCTTCCAGCCAGTCCCCCGCCCGTGCGACCTCATCGGAGACACAAGGACAGGATCCCGTGCAGGGGAACCGGGCGGCCAGCTGTCCAGGAGGGGAAGCTCCTGGGCACAGAGGGGCCTGCACTGCCGCTCTCACGCTGCGGTACCTGCTGACCTCCTTTCTCTGCCCTTTGCCTCTGGGCTCAGCTCGTGGCAGGAAGTGAACAAGCCGCTCTGGTCACTTCTCGCACATCTGGAACCCGGTGGGCGTTGGAGGCTGGGACGTTCTGGGTGTACGAGGGCACGGCCACGGGGAGAGGGGGGCCGCTGGGCAGCTCCCTCCCCTCCTCCAAGAAGAAACCACCGTCCTGAGCTCTGAGAACTCATCTCCTTTATTTTTCTCTTTGAATCGCATCCCGCATCCCCTGCCGTCTCTCCCAGCTGCTTCCCTGGAGGGCACAAAGGTGCCACATCACCAGGGAGGGGCCCCCCGAGAACCACCCCCTGCTAGCCCCCCTCCCGAATGCCACCTCCCTTGTCACACAGGGGTCATTTTCCTGATTCAAGTCGGCAACTGGCCTTGGCAGATGGGACATGAGAACGGCCGCCCCTCAGAGGCCCGGCCTGGGGCTCTGCTCTGCGTCCAGGCTGCCAGGTGCCCAGGGGCCACACCGAGCTGCCTGGGTCTGGGCGTCTCGATGGCCACGTGGCCCCTGGGGGTCTCAGCCAGCTCGGGCCACCAACCACGATGACAAGCCGTCCAGGCTTTATGTTCTCCTCTTGGCACAAATGAACCCGGATTTGTGGCTTTAATGGTTACGGCAGCGCATTAACAAAGAATGTTCTGTTGGAAACAAGATGAAAATATGCCTCTAAATAATGACATTTTCCAACACCATGGAACGATGTTGAGCGGCTCGTGGATGACAAAATCGGAATTTCTCCTAAAGAACTAAGAAGGGGCAGAAAATACCCTTTGCACATTCACTGTCTCTTGATGTGTGTTCAACATATTTCTTTAATGTTTTTTATTGTCCTTTCTTCAAAGACAGCTCAGAGTAATAGAGATGTTTTACAATTGCTGAATGTATAATATTGTTTATAAGAGGGAATTAGAAAGAACTGATGTATACCAATAAAAATGGCATATGAGGGATTTATTTTTTTAATTCTCAAAGAAGAAATAATAACAAAATAACGTCCTCATTATGGGGGTGGGTGGGAAAGAGGAGAAAGCAAAGTTAAAATAAAGAAAATAAAAATCCTATAATAACCAAATACACTAAAATGTGTTTTTTCCCCTTTCAGAGAGGTGAGGTGATAGGGTTTCTGTCTGTGAAACCAAATGTTTACAAATATTCAGGCCCGTAAATTTGAAGAGAAACTGAATACAGAGAATTCTTGTTAATGCAGTACATTTTCCGGTAATTTTATAGTCCAATTTTCAGTGATTCCCCACAGAACGAATGCAGTTCAAAGGCAATTTTATAAAGTACTTTGCAGATAACTATTATCTGCTAATTATTAGAAATTGCATGTTGTTGTTAATTGCATAAATAAATTGTTTTATCTGAAAGCCATTAAAAAAAGGTTTGGTGTTTGAAGCATATATGGTTTTGATGTTCCTGCGTAAAACGTTAAACTGTTTAACTCTAAAATAATGACATGCTGCTTTTAAGACAATTTCTTAGACTAATGGATAATGCGGAAGGTAGGGGTAGGAACCCCTACACATGAATTTTAGTTTATTTCTGGGACATACTTCAACCGATTATAAACCTACATGGAGAGAAAGATTGCAAGCATGTTAGAATGATATCCGTACGATGCTATTTTTTTAATCCTTCAAAAGAGGTTAATGTAAACATTTTTTCCCTAAAGTAGTCTTATTTTTTAAATGTTCCCTTTTTAAATATATTTCACTCATGATTGGTCGTAAGAGAAATATATTTGTAGGACCCATTGCCTTTGATTTTCTATGAAATAATTCGGAAGGAGAATGTAATAGGATACACTCATAGAATCTGAGAACAGGCCACATGGGCCATTCGGACGCCTCGGGAAGAGTGGGTGCCTCGGAGGGGGGGCAGCTGAATGTCCCCTTCCTGGGAACCAGGGGCTCTGGGAAGCGGGCGACAGCTCAGCCCTGCGCTTGGAGGAGAAGCATGCTAGCACAGGAGTTGCTGCGGACGCCTGGGCAAGGCGAGGAGGACCCTGCCGCCCGCTCCCTGGGAGATGCCGGGGAAGGCCCCAGGCGGCCCAGCCTTGGCCCTGACCCTGCCTGCCCAGTGTTGGGTGCTGGAGACCCAGGAGGGGAGGGAAGAAGCACGGGCCTGCCGAGTGGCCTCGTGGACGCCGACAGGACCATGGGGTGGCCTCCATCCACGTGGTGTGACAAGGTCCCTGGACACAGGACACAGCCCGTCCCGTCCCACACCTGCTGAGCACAGACCTCAGTGATGCCCAGAGAGTGAGACACAGAGGGTGTCCTGTGTTCTTGGCTGGAGGGATAGCAAGGAATACCGGAGCAGGAACGGAACCCGGGGGGCGGCCTTGTGGTGTCTGCACAAACCCGAGCCTTTTGGGCTCCAGGAACCAGGTCCTGAACAGTGAGGACTGTGGAGGAAGGAGGGCGCCGGGCAGCCTGTCCGTGGCCGCCAGCCTCCCGGGGACCAGCTGCTTGTCCCATGTGCCAAAAACCTGGTCGTTCCTCCCACTCAGCAAACGCTCAACACCACCTTGAACAACCGCAGAGGCGAACGTGACCTTGCCGCCTGCTGAGCTGAGTCCGTAGTGATCCCGTGACTGATTTGCAAGCTCCCCAAACTCTCAGCTCACCCAAAGGGTGCTGTCACTCCACAGAGATGAGGGTTCCAGGAGTTTGGAAACTCTTCTCCACAGCTTATCCACCTGTGTCTCGACTAGTTTGCTGGGGCTGCAGTAACCAAGTACCGCAGGCAGGGCTTACACAGCAGACATTTCACCTCTAGGTCCCGGAGGCTGGGAGTCCAAGATCCAGGGGTCGGCAGGTCGGTTTCTCCCGAGGCCCCTCTCACTGGAGTGTGGATGCAGTTTTCTCCCTTCTGTGGGCCGCTAGGTCCTGATCTTATGAGGACACAGTCATACTGGGTCAGGGCCCACCCTCCTGACCTCATTTCACCTTAATCGCCTCTGTAAAGGCCCTCTCCCCAAATGCAGCTGCATTCTGGGGTCCTGGGCCTTAGGGCTCCAAAGTATGAATTCGGGAGAGATCCAATTGGCCCATAACGATACACACAAATATATTCGGCAATAATTGCTCCTGTGCATGACTCTTTGTCCATTCATCCCACAGATACCTGGTTCTACTGTGGGTTAGATGAGGGGGTGTCAGCACATAGACGGGAGCGGAGGCCGTTGGATTTGATAAAGTCACTGTTCCGAACACCTGGGGGGCATGGGTCCCTTACAGTAGGGTCTGTCTGTAAGTCCTTCAGTCCTGAGGCCACACCCGGCAGAGAGGGGAGGGCAGGGACCTGCCAGGTAACAGCGACAGGAAGAAAACGAGTTGAGAAGAAAGGGGGAAGAGCAGGATCTTTGTATGAGGAGTCAGAAGCACCAGAGGAAGAGGAGCCACTAGGGGAGGGGGCCTCCCATGCACACGTGTGTGCTCGTGCATGTCAGTGTTTTCACCAACAGCAAAAAAACGCACCAGTGTCATCAGTGACCAAGGTAAATGTCGGTCTTTGTAATTTCAAGGGTTAATGCAAAAACAAACCAAGAAGTGAAAACGAAGACCGAATTACAGTGTGAACTGTCCTAGTATAAACAGTCATGGTGGGATCCACCACAGTGTGAGCTGCCCTGGAGTAAAACACCCTAGTGTGACTCTCCTAGGGTGTTCTAGCAGAGTATTAACTGCTGTATGTGGTCCATCCTACTGTGGTCTGTCCTGGCGTGATCTGTCCTGGCGTGGTCTGTCCTGGTGCAAACTATCTGGTGTGGTCTGTCTTGGTGTGATCTGTCCAGGTGTGATCTGTACTGATGTGGTCTGTCCTGGTGTGGTCCATCCTACTGTGGTCTGTCCTGGTGTGGTCTGTCTTGGTGTGAACCATCTGGTTTACCATAGGGTGAGCTATTGTGGTGTGAACTATTATAGCGCTATCTATTCTACTGTGATTTATCCTGATGTGATCCGTCATCGTGAGAATAATCACAGGTGATGTGTCTTCGTGTAACTTACCGTTGTGTGAACTACTACTTCTATTCGAAAGTCTGCAGACCCCTAAAACTCGACATGTTTGGAACTACAGATTATGTTCTCTCGTCCCCCTTCCACTGTGTCTCTAATCTCCTTTTCTACCCGCTATTTTTATCCCAATTAATGACACCAACACTTTCTACCCAGTCTCCAAAGCCAAGACTACGCCGTCATCCTGTGTTTGCCTTTCCCCATCACACGCCTTCTCCCAGCAACCTCGAGTCTTGCTGGCTCAATATGTTCTGTCATACTGTTTTGAAATACAGCCTCCTGGGCCCAAAGTCATTATCACTGCCTCCTGTCCTTACTTCTTTGGGGACAAGCACAGAGGTCCTACAAATCTTTCCGTCTTTCCAGCTGCAGCTGGAATGTCCTTCATGTCCCAAAGCCACATGTACACCCAGCTGCCCGGGTCTTATCTCATCACGTGTACAACTTCCCTGAACACCCAACTGGCATCTGCATAGTAACCACACACTTAGGATCTCCTGGACACACTTCAAGGCTCAAGCACGCATCATTCTGGTCCAGAGCCCTCCTCTTCGCCACCCCCCACCTCTATTTTCAGGCTAAGCCGCATTTTCCCTCCTCTACAAGCTTTCTAAGCCCCCTTTGGCCCAGAGGAGGCAGGTGTTGAATGAATGGAACAATAGATAAATGGCTAATTGAGCGCTTCCTTTTGTTTTGCAATATACCTTCTGGGTGAGAAAATGCCAGTCCCCTGGGAGCATTTTGAGGGGTCTGGTAACATTCTCCGAACAAAACAGATTACAAGCCGCTTCTCATAGTCATAACCCTACCCAATAACATCATTTCATCATAAACATACTTCCTATTTGACATTCAAACAGAAAACACAGATACAAAACACAAACACAAATACAAAAAATGCAAATACAAAGATTTGCATCCGTTGATATACAGTTTTCAAGGGAATCTAATGATGAGACGCTATGGAAAAAATACCAGAGACCATCCTGATGGTCCAGTGCAAAGCTTACTGGTCTAAAACATAAGGCTGAAATAAAATGTAAATCATGAGAAGCTGACTATTGTTACACACCTGCTCTTTGTACGGTCTGTACTTACTATTGTAAATAAAAGATTGTAAGCTATAAGAAGTTACTTAAAAACAATTTTTAAGATAGGATTTTATCTATTGTGACGTTGGTGAAATATATTATTGATTGTGTCTGTTCTTTATCTGAAGCTCTGTCGCTTGAGTTTCCTTTTTTCTTAGGATTTGTCTGGAAGTTGTTACGAATTTTATCAAGTGCTGTGACGTAATCTTCACTTGCTATCTACTTTCTTTCAATATGACTTTGACTTTCTGGATCTGGTCTGAAAGTGTTGCATCTTTCTCCTGGCTCGTAAAACAGGTCCCTATATAAACAATTATTTAGGAAAAAGAAAGGGAAAAAAAGGAAAGAAAAAAATAGTATTTCATAACATTAGGAAAATTTTATCAAATAAAATGGGCAAACATTTCACTTTTCTTAATCTTCTTTGCTCACAGTTTCCGGTCACTGCGCTAACAGATGTTTATTGCATATTACTGTGCATCAAACACCAGAACACTGGAGTGAACGAGCAGATGTACCAGCCGAAACATACCCTTCCTGGATGCAAATCCTAGTACCTAGATCTGAGTCCAAGGATCTCAGTGTTCTTCTTATTCTTAATTTAAAGAATCCTTATTAAAGTTTGGATTTGAATTTGCTCTGCACAGCACTGTAACGGTTGATCCCACTCTCACCTCCCTGTTTCTGTATTATGTTTGAGGCTGTCATACCCCTCAGAACACCCATGATTTACAAGACGAAGCTGTCAGTTGGTCACCCCAAGTTCTCAGCCCCCCTCGCTGGTGGTCTAGACATGGAGAGTAAGCGAAGGCTTCACCCTGGTCCCTAAAACCCCCCTGTGACCCTCTAATGGCTTTCCCATGGGCTGGCCTCAGCCACAACGATGGCGGGATGGCCCCTCCTCCACCCAGAAGATCCTCAGACTTGAGACGAGGTAACGTGGGCTGGTTTGTCCCGTGGTTGCCCAGCTGGACGGATAAAAAGGCACAGGCAGCAAGATCATCCAACATGAAGCTGAAAATGACCAGAAGTGAGATGAACTCACTGTGAAAGTATAGTCACTGGTAGTACTTTTGACTCACAGATGTGAACAAGTATAATTTCATGCCGAAAGGAAAAACTACCCTGCTGAGTTCAGAGGGAACTTGGCTTGAAAAAGACTCACTGGCAAGGCAATTGCCTGGGTTAAATTTTTCATCCAACGTAAATTCAGAGAGCTATGATATGAAATGTTTTTTGAGCAGGAAACAAAATGTTTGCAAACAAAGAGATTTCAGACCAGAAGTGGTGAGAATCTTGGTTCTCAGACTTCACGGCTCAGTTTATAAAGCACGAATGAGGGGTACATGGATTTTAATCTCAATTGGCTGCCAGAAACGTACGTTTTTTTAGGTAGCGCTGGATAAGCTTATTTGCTTATAGTTGATCGGCTAGGAGGCTGTAAGTTTACACCGACGTGAAGAAAGCTTTAGTTTTCTTTGAAGTCAGAGTCAGCATTTCGAGGGAGTCAGGACAGGTTTAAGTTTTGGTTACATGACTATGGGTGTCTGGTCCAGGGTGTAGCCAAACTGTGGCCTCCGTGTGAGTTTCTCTTTGTGGTTTCCATTTCACCCAACAATAAACTTTTAGTCTCTCTCTCTCTCTCTCTCTCTCTCTCTCTGTCCCTGTTTCTCCATCTCTCTCTGTCTCTGTCTTTCCCACCTCTCTCCGCTCTACCTCAGGAGCCTGTGGACTCTGGTTCCTCTTGCCTCGTGGCTTCTGCTTGCATCTTCCTGCATCACGTGGTTGCTTTTCCTCTCATGTGTTTCATGATCTCACCCAACAGGCCAACAGGCTGGCTCTGATGAGGTTGGAGATCACTGACCACTGCAGGGACCTCTGCGGTCTCTGCCGTTGGCTCGAATAGGAACTGTGGTCTTGACTCAGGATCTGAGCTCTACTTTAATCATTGACGATTACAGTGACAAGTCACCTGGTGAGAAACATGGGTCATAAGTAACCATATAGTACGAATGAACTTCGGGGTTGTTTTTAAGCCATGACTTCTTGGCTTCTTTTTTTTTTTTGCGGTACGCGGGCCTCTCACTGTTGTGACCTCTCCTCTCGCAGAGCACAGGCTCCGGACGCGCAGGCTCAGCGGCCATGGCTCACGGGCCCAGCCACTCCACGGCATGTGGGATCTTCCCGGATCGGGGCAAAAACCCGTGTCCCCTGCATCGGCAGGCGGACTCCCAACCACTGCGCCACCAGGGAAGCCCCAGCTTCTTGGCTTCTTGAATGTGTTTGTTTTTTTTTTCCTTTTTAGTTTTAGTTGCTTGTTTTGTTCCTTGGTTGCTTTTCACTTTGGTTTGATTTCGTTTGTGTTTGTGTTTCTTTTTTTAGTTATCCAAACACATGATGCAAAAGTAATCATCTTTTGGTGTGCCCTAATTGAAGGTAAGTTTCATTAGAAAAAGAAGATTTTCATTTAGAGAGAAGACAGGGACGCCATCTCCAGCCCTGGGCGGTGGCCTCAGATACTGTGCAGAGACCAGGGTTTCAGACACTCAGATGCTTAGCTGCTTCATTTTCGCCTCTAAAGGGCTCCTGGATCCATTGTCTGAATCAGCTGACAGAGCAAAGAGGGTAGTGATTGTTGTAGAGATTTATCATATGAGGAGAGCACGTCTTCGTCCTCCGTGTCCCAGGGATTTTCAGGAAAATCTACTCACCGTGGGAGGGGTGGGGGGACAGCCTTGTCTCTACAGCACTGGGCAGTGGGCGGCCGGAGCCCTAGACCATCAGGGTGAACTTTCACAGCAGCCGAACGGAGATGCTGTCAAGTCCTCTCCTCCGATATCAGGACACGACTGTGGGGCTTGGCCAGGGAGGCCTCGGCCCAACAGTGGACACCCCTGACCACGGAATACGTGACACATGAAACCAGTCTGGGTGGGTGACGCTTTGATGTTAGGTCGGTAGGTGCAGAGCCGGGGTGCAGAACCAAGCGGCGGAGCTCGGGGGAATGTGCCAGGACCCCTCCCCCGCCTACCCCCGATGGGCGTTCACGCCCCCCGACCCACACCCTTCCCTAGCCCGCGAGGGGAGGTGGACAGAGGGACGAGATGGGCCACTTCCCTGAGGGTGGGCGGTGCACGCCCCTCACTGCTTCTGGAGGGAACTGCTGACCAGATCCCTGTCCGTGCCCCACGGAGGATACTGTCAGCTCCTCAGGACAAACCTCCGCCCCGACTGTCGGACTCTGGTCATATTTATCTCCTCTAATCCCAGATCCCAGCAGGAAGCCATGGCCCTTTCCCAACCGCTGCCTGAGGGGCAGCGACCCTGGGGGGGGGGGTTGTCCACAGGGTGGTCCGGTTCCCCTCCCATATCCGGTGCAGCTGTCCTCAGGGAGCCCCTGCAGGACGCCCTCCACTCCCTTCAGCGCTGAGACCGGCCCACGTTTGGGGGATGGGACGAGCAGCACCTCGGCTCTGGGCCGTGGGACATGCACCGCTGCCCCTGGGGCCCGACTCCCCTTCCTGCCTGTAGCTCTCCTGATGCAGTTACCCTCATCGAGGGCCTCTGACCAAGACCTTCTCGCCCTTTCCCCAGCCTTGTCCTCAGGCGGCCAGCGGATCAGGGAGACTGCAGGCCCGCTGTGCTCCCTCGCGAAGGTGCAGCCAGATGGCATGGGGCCCTGAGGGATCCGGCGGCCACCCGGCTGTGAAGATGTCTCCAGGCCCCAGACCAGCACTGCACGTCCTGACGACTGGCCTCTCCCGGGGGCACTGAGCCTGCATTCGAGTTTCCCTCATCTAAGCAGGTCAAGCGATCAGGGTGTCATCCCACCTGGGCAGGGTTTGCACGAGTCTGACCACTCGGCCCTGCCCCCAGTTCCTCTACACGCTCGAGGCCAGCGGGGCTGGAAATGCACCCTGGACTCAGGGACAAATTCTCATGACCCTGGGCCGCTGCCGGGGAGAGCTGGGTCCGGGGCCTCAGTGCCAGGGGAGCCTAGGCCGGCGTCCCCGCAGCTGCCCTGCTGGCCGACGGCAGCTCTGCCGCGGAGGGAACAGGGGAAGCGGGGGCAGGTCCCTCTCCTGCTCCTGAGATGGCAGCTGCTCCCGTTGGACGGCAGGGAGGAGCCCGGCGAGGCTGATGCTCGTTTCATGAGACAGAACAGGCTGTGGGGGGCAGGGCGGGCCTTGCCAAGGTCGGGGCCCACTCGCGGGCCTCCTGCCCTCGGGCAGCGCCGTCCCGGCCTCCGGCGGCCCCAGAGCTCTGCCTGCCGCCCGCACGTGTCCCACGTCCTGGGGCCCCACGTTCTCCCTCGGAGGCTTGGCTGGGCCTCAAGCTTGCCGTTTATGGGACCTGCTGAGACCGCGTCTCCGGGGAGGCCTGTTTGACGGCGGCGGTCAAATGGGCGAAGAAAGGACAAGTCCATGAATTAATTTACTCCTGAGCCCAGGTCTCACCACCAACCGTAAGCTCAGAGTGGATTTTTGTGGCTGAGTTATAAATCCCTCGCAAGTGGGGTCTCCCATAGACAGGCTGTCAGGGGCTTCAAGGCCTCGGCGTCCGGGGCTGCGGACACCGTCGTGACCCGGCGTTGGCTCAGAGCCTCACAGGTGAAGCCCGAGTCCAGCCTCCAGCAGAGCTTCCGAACGGCTACGGTTCTCATCACCAGCGTCGGCCGGGCTCCCGCAGCCTGTGAGTCCGCATTCCTGGCCCTGTCTCTCTGAGGCGCCGCCGTCGAGGGGTGGGACACCAAGCTGGCGGAGCACAGACCTTAATTCTATGACCTCCCCTTCCTCGGGCGGACACAGCGGGGCTCCATTTTCACTGTGCAGCACGGGGCGGGGGTCCTGTGTCTCCCAGCCTCGCCCCGGTGGGTCCCTGAGGCCTCAGCCCGCGTGGCCGAGAGGACAGAGGAGGGACTGGCCGCGGCCTCGTGGGGGGCAGAGCCAGAGCTGCCGGGGACGGGTCTGTGCGCTCAGCCCGTGGGCCGCGGGGCTGCACGCAGAGGCCTGGATGCCCCTGGCGCCCGTGGCAGGGCTGCCGCTCCTCCAGGGAAGCCTGTGCGGTCAGCTTTCTCAAAGAGCTGTTTCTGCCTCGCTGAAAGGCAGCGAGAGGCTGCCTGAAGAAAAGGCCAGACGGTTTCTGGAGGAAGACCTCTCACGCCCTGCCACACAGCCCCGACCCTGCCCGGTCCCACGAAGGCGGGAGGAGGCCCCTTTCCGCGGCTCACACCTGGGCCCGGAGGACGGAGCCTGGCCCGACCTTCACGCCCTGCACACCCGCCACCGGACCCCCAAAGGCCCCGCTGAGGCCCCGCAGAGCCCGGTCCTCAGACCCCCGTGTCGCTGGCCTCAGGTAAACAAAGGGATGCGCGTTAAAGCTCAACAAATTACGTCCAGACCCGCGGGACGGGAGGTGCGTGGACACCAGGCGGCAAGTATGGAGGTGGCCGCCCTGCATCTGGCTGGGGCACCGTCGGGCTGGACAGATGGCGGCTGTCAGTCCAGGTGCCGGGGGTGTCGGCTGGGCTGAGAGTGCCGACCTTGGTCAGCTCATCCTTCAGCCGCGGGGACTCACCCTGAGTCTCCGCGAGACACCAACTCCCGTCGGGGAGGGGGGGCGGTCTTGAAGGAAGAGCTGCCCGACCGTATTTGTATCTATCTTAGGAGCACGTGCGTCGTCCTCAGAGAGAGCGCTTCCCTCCAGAAACCCGTGGAGTCTAGAATCGCACGGCCCTGACCACCGTCTGCAGCTGATACATGTGCATCTCCCCTGGGCTCCAGGCGTGATGCAAGGAACCCACACGCTCAGCCTCGTGGAACCTCACGAGGAAGGCTGTAAAGCACACCCGCCCCGCAGGTAAGAAGGCAAAATGCAGGAAGTTCCGGAAATCGATTCAAGGCCACAGAGCCCGCAGGGCAGAGCTCAAGGGCCGCTGTGCAAGTATTAGAGCGAGCTCCCCTGAGTTCATCCCTGTCGAGGCCAGTACGTGGCCCAGCGAGCCAGGGCAGGGGCCACAGGGGGTCCCGGCACAAGAGCTGAGAGCACTGGGCCAGGCTCCACTGAGAGGCCCAGGGGCCGGGGAATGTCCCCCAGAGGACACGGGGCTCAGAAAGGAGCAGAGACGGATGTGGGCTGAGCTCAGCGCCGCGGCAGACCCCAGAGTGTCAGGTCCCGATCCTGGAATCTGTAAACGGTGACGTCTGTGGAAAAGGGCCTTGCGGGTTTGATCAGATCAAGGGCTTTCAGAAGGGAGACTACATGGCTGCTCTGGGGGGCTCTATGCAGGGGAGCGTACGAAAGAGGAAACGGCCACGTGGCCACAGAGGCCGAGGTCGGAGTGGTGCTGTCAAGGGTCACCAGCAGCCACCGGAAGCCAAAAGCACAATGAAACCTCTTTTCCCCCAGAATGTCCTGGAGCAGCAAGGCCCTGCTAGCACCTGGACCTCAGCCCAGGGAAACTTCCGAGCCGTGAACGGTAAGACAGTACGTTTTGCTGTTTCAAGCCATCACGTTTGGGACATTTTTGTTACAGTGGCCACAGGGCACAAATACCATACAAGGGTTCGGCCCAGCCAGAAGGTTTTCAGGGAAATTGCATCCAGAGAGATGGCAGATGGGTCTCACCATCTCGGCCGAGCAGACAGCAGTGGGGACGTGTTCTACGGGAAGCGGGGGGGCTCCAAGGGCGGCGCAGAAGGTCCAGGGGAGCTCCTGGCTCTGGTAGGGATTTCATGAGACGGGAAGTTCCATCACTAGGACCTGAGTCTTGACCTCCGTTCCCCATTGGAGAGGTCGCCAGGGATCAGAAGCCCCACCACCACCTCCCACAGCATCCTTAGTCCCGTCCCAGCCTTCTTTCCACCAGGTTCCTGCCACCCAAACCCACTAATTCCACCTTGGAAGAGACCAGAGACTCTCACTCCATCTGTGCGGGTGCGGCGTCCTAGCATCAGTTTTAAAGGCTCCCAAGGTAACCCGAGGGTCACCACGGTGCAGAACCACCCCCCCACCGGGCATCCTGTCCTCTCAGCCATGTCCCGGCACCCCCTCGTGTGAGGGTCTCGGGGACACAACTCCCCATCTACTCCTCACTTGTTCCGCCCCACCGAGACCGGGTGTCCTTCCTACGAAGCAGCAGCACGAGACGTCTTTCCGAGAAGCTTCCTGGAGCAGCCCAGCTGACATGGTCCCCACACCGCTGGGTTCCCAGAGATGCCCCAGCGCTGACCCTAAGCTGACCGTTTGCCTTCAGATCACCTGGTAGTAATTCTGTTGCGTGGAACTGGCGTTTCCTCGACTGTGAGACTAGCAGGGGGCACAGCGCCCCTAGGACGGGAGCTGCGTGGACACCTTGAACTGCCTCCCGAGGTGGGCCCCTCACCGTCGGGCACCCAGTGTCCTCCTCTGCAGACCTGAGGTGAACGACACGATATGCGGGTTCCTCGTAAGCACCCCCCAACCCCGGCTGCGTAATGAAACTTTGATGCCGCTGCCCTGGAAGGAGAGCGTATTGACCGTGGTCCAGCTGGACGCGCTCATTGTCTTTCTGTCATCACGCGGGAGAATCTTTATCTCTCATTAAAAAAGGCCAGTAGCACCTGTGTCACAGTGATTATCAGCAACCTCTTCCGACGGGTGGGTGATCCGGCATCTGGACCCAGAGATGAAGCGCAGGTGCAGACGGGGAGACCGGGGAAGGGCTTAAAGTTGAAGCCGACTTACAGGTCTGCAGCAGGACTGGCCTGCGTGCCGGCGGATTCCCTGGCGGGACAGGGGCCACACATGGGGCCAGTGGCCAGAAAGATGGGTGCAGAGGCTGCAGGGCATGGGGCACAGAGGGCAGCGGTCTGCCCCTCACCTGCCTGTGAGGCTGAGGTCCTGCCCACCGACTGGAGAAACAGTCTCTGCGGTCACTAGCCCCCCTCCCTTCAGAGGCCCAGACGGTGAGGAAAGCACTGTCCAGTGTGGACCCACCAGTCGGGGGGCAGGCTCCGTTCTCCCCTCGCCCGCCACCCATACCCCTCACCCGACTCGCATCAGGGTGACCGTGACTGAGACCACTTCTCGTCCTGCACGTGTCCTCAGCGCCAGGGTGTGGGTTTACCGTGTTTTCAAGTTGGGGTGTTTTTCATATTTCTTTTTCTTTTTCTTTCCTTTATTTCCCCAAATGAAATGTAATCCAAACCGGACAAATTCCCAGAACCTGCAGGATGGAGTTCTTTCCTCTCCTCTGATTCCCGGTTTCTAGAATAACAGAACTTACGCTGCATGCGTCCCACAGAGAACGGTCCATGCGCAGCGGTGGCGCAGTGACAGCGCTCTGGAGAGGCCCCGGGGCCCCTGCGGTGGGTGTTCCCCCAGGTCTGGGTAGGGTGCCCAGCAGGAGGAAGGAGCTGGGAGGGTGGGCAGGGGGCAGAGCCTGGGGGCATCTGCTCCGTCCACCCCAAACACCCTGACCTCTGCAGCCCAGCCTCTGGGGCCTGAGTCTGGTCACACCCCTACTTCTAATTCTTCCCCATCAGCTTCCCTGTGACCCCATCTCGTAATATTCCACACGCTGAGCGTCAGCCCAGCACAAACAAAGAGCCTTTTCTCCTCGGCAGAAATTGTGAAAAGTCTCCGGCCTCAGAATTTACAGCAGCTTTCCCTTGAAATGCTTGACATTTCCCCACAATTTCTTAGATATACTTGGTGGGCAACGTGCGTCATCTCTGTTTGAATTTATCGCACAGAATAAGCCATTTTCTCCACTTTAATGTCATCCCCTCGGTAACCGGGAGGTCGGGGGCAACAACGCAAAAACAGCAGATTTGTCAATGGAATGTGCAAAGCTGGTATAAATTTATCTTGTCCTAATCCCGCACCCCTTTCATCCCGTGATTTTTCATATGCATATGAGAATTTCCCGCGAATTGCTTTCTCACACATTTCACTGTCCAGGCGGCTCTGAGACAGGCCGGTCCCTCAGCCCATTGGGGCAGCCTGGCTTCTCTCCTTCCTGCTTTTTAAACGGCAACCAGTAAACATTGCTTCTAGAGCTGCCTTCCCTTGAAACCCCAAGCAAGCTGGGGTCAGCTGGGCGCCGTGGCCCTCGTCTCGTGAGATGAGCTGGAACACGTGGGCAGCAGAGCGACCCAAAGCCCATCGTCCTGGATGAGGAGGCCAGCGGGGTCTCCTCTCAGCTGGTACCCTGGTTCCAGGCAGGAGCACATCTCTCACCGGCCCCATCACGCTCATCTCTCCAGTGACACCGCAGAGCAGAGCCACCGCACCAAGGACAGAAACCCCCAAAGGGCGAGGGCCCTTTGGCCAGGCCCGCATGGGGATTGGAGGGGCGGGGAGCTGGGTCGCAGGGATCCAGCTGAAGCAGGTGGAATACGAGATGCTCCTCAGATCGACTGGGGTTTTCAGCAACTGCTTTCCTCCGGGAAGCATCTTGTTTCCTGCCCATCCCTCCCGCATGCCCTTCAGCACCTTTTCTGCACCATCTCACCTTCAGCCACCTCCCTCCTGGAGGGAGACTTAACCTCTTCCCTCACGGCTGCAAAAATCCCCCATCCTCTGCCTCTGCTTTGCAGGGGAGGTCAGTGCACCCCAGCCCCTTTGTCCAAGCACACACCCGGCCCCTTTGAGAAGAAAACCCATCACCTTCTGAGGCAGAGAACAAGCACCTCCTCCCCTTCAGAGTCAGGCACAGGTGGCATCACCGGCTCCTGGTCACTGCGGTTGAGTGACCTTTGGGTTCTCAGTAAGTTGGCCATTTTCCCTTCATATTCACACCACCTAACTGTTGGAAGTCATCTCTTCTCAGCAGAAAATGAGCAAAGCAATCTATTAGAAAAAGAAAATAAGGATAGGTTGGCTGGTACAGAGCTGGGCTGTGAGGGTGAGGGGAGAGTCTGGAAGAGTCGTTGGGAGCTGGTTAGGACAGAGCGCGAGGACACAGGGGGCCGTGAGGAGGGTCCCGCGACACAGCCCCATCGCTCCCTGGCCACCTCCCTCGCAGCTCGCTGCCCAAGGTGTTTGTGCAGCTGCCTTGTGACCTGCGGCCTCTAACACACGCTGACACGTGGGTGCTGCAAGACAGACTTCCTCTGGAGTGGATATAACTGCTCAAATGTGGGCGCTTCCTTCTTCTCAAGGAAGTTTTCCAATACTGATATTTCTTTTTAAAATTTTATTTATTTCTTATTTTTTATTGAAGTATAGTTGACTTACAATGGATTAGTTTCAGGTGTACAACACAGTGATTCAGTTATATATATATATATGTGTGTGTGTGTATATATATATATATATGTGTGTATATATATATATATTCTTTTTCAGATTATTTTCCCTTCTAGGTTATTACAAAATATTAAGTAGAGTTCCCTGTGCTACACAGTAAGTCCTTGTTGGTTATCTATTTTATATATAGTAGTGTGTATCTGTTAATCCCAACTTCCTAACTTATCCCTTCCCCTTTTCCCCCTTGGTAACTATTAAGTTTGTTTTCTATGTCAGTGAGTCTCTTTCTGTTTTGGAAATAAATTCATTTGCATTTGCAGCAACATGGATGGACCTGGAGATGATCGTACTAAGTGAAGTCAGTCAGACAGAGAAAGACGAATATCATGTGACATCGCTTACATGTGGAATCAAAATTTCTTATAAAATTCTCTCCAGAGAAGCTCTTGATTCTCAAACGTATTAACGCATTGTACAGTCAAGCCAGGCCCCAGAGCTTTGTACCAAATCTACATGCCAGTGTCACGGGCGTCTCGGGGATGAACAAATTACAGCGGCTGCGTCAGTGGAGCCCACTCTTCAGAGTCAGGCTGAGACACTCCTCCTCTAATTTAATGCCATTTAGTGGAAGGGATACACCGTCTCCAGAGACTGTTGACCCAATTCTGTTTTCTGGGACTCAGTATGAGGTGCAGGAATGGCGATGTGACAACCTCCAGGTTCAAATCCTAAAGGAGTTGGTGCCCCTGTGGCAGCATTTTGACACGTTGAAAATGACATTTGAAAACAGTTTTTGTCTCGAGGTCCATTCTCTTGCATTGACATTGTTTCCCTTTAGAGACAGTAGCGCATGAACATGGGAAAGCCCTGCTTTTGTTGGGTACTCGGTTCAGACGAAGCTTGTGCTCAACAAGCCTAGGTCTGGACCTAAGATAAATATCCCCCAGGCCAGGAGGACAGAGTAAGCTCCCGGTTGCCGCTATTTACATAAACCCACCACAGGAAATGGGCTATGAGGTCACTGGTTTTCTTGACTATCCAGTCCCCACACTGAAAGATAAAATTATCAGGATATTGTCTTTGGTTTTAGGCCATCTCTCTGCAGTTAGAATTTCCTCCCGTCGGTTACTCTTGGGTGGACAGTCCCACGGTCAGTGGTTCATCATCTACTCAAGCAAGGTCTTAAATTCATCTCTGTTGCCACCAATTGATTTTCCAGTAAAGTCCTAGACTGCAGTGTTCCAAGCACACGGTAGAAATGGACGGGCTTTTATAGAGCGAAGAAATGTTCACCTCTCGCCACAAAAGGAAATAACACCACACACACACACACACACACACACACACACACACACACACACAAACATAGACTCACCACTTCACAGCAGTGAGCTATGAGTGACCAAAACTTTTCCAAAATTAGAACTCAAAACAAAAGTACCTCTATCCCATGGGATAGTAGGTAATGTTTGTAGACCAATACTTTAATTTTTCTGAGCCAGGATTTTACTGTGACTTAAATCAATTCAGCAAAACAGTTTTCACCCCTACAGTATACACCAGGGTATCTGCTAGACAACTGAGCTGCAATGATAAAAATGACAGATATGGGTTCCAGCTTCAGAGAACTTCTGTGGAGGAGACGGTCAGAGCACATAACAGGGCACATAATCTTCCAAGGACCGCGTAAGCTCCACAGAGCAGGGACCTGCCATCTGGGAGCATCCCCCGGGCCCCATGGATATGGAATCCACGGTCCGTGGACGGGGTTCTGCAGCAAGATGGACACAGCCCTGAGAGCCAGCAGCCTCCACGCTCACCCTGCAATGGGCACCCTGGCAACAGGGCGTCATCCTCAGAAAACTGATGCCAGACAAGTACCTATCTCAGAGGGTCATTTTGAGAACTACAGGATGTTAAGCTTTCAAGTACTTAGCATAAGCCCAAACTCATGTGAACCTTTCATGACTGTCACTGTGATTAGAACCTTAGCGCCTACCACAGTGTCTGGGACACATGAACGTTTCAGTTTACATTTGTAGAATTAAGCATATTCATTAAAGTCATTACCATCGTGGTTCTCCCTGAGATCTTCCCCCCAAGAGTCCACAATGAGTTACTGGAAACTGATGACACTGAGTTGTCACTCTATGTCCTCAACAGTGATCTGAGAGCACAGAGTTAACTGCCATTGTAGAACGTGGAATGCCCACCACCAAAACAGCGAGTCAGTGCTCTGGAAGAGGAGGGAAAGAAATCTGAAAATTACAACGTGAGGATTAGATCCAACGTGAATAAGCGAAACAGACGTAGCACTGTGTTCTATCCAGAGCTCTCAGCTATGCTTTGCAAGGACCGGCAGCAAAGTAATACCTAACGTTTTCATTTAATAATAAAACACTTACTGAGTACTTAAGAACAAGCCAGATACTGTAATCCAGAGTCTTTGCTCGAAAAACTGAAGCTCAGGTGTCAGGGCACAGCTCTGTAGGCAAATAATTAAGAAACAGTGAAGTAAAGTAAATTCAACACTAAGTATTGTGTGGGGATTTTTGTCACGACTGGGCCAGACACAAAACGTCCAGGCAAAGCCTGGCATGAAGTCAGCACTGAGACAACAGCGGCTGGGATTGGAATGAGTAGCCTTGATAGGAGGTCGAAGGTAGGATGTTGGAAAGAGAAGGGTTTAAGCTCCTCCTGCCTCTGACTGGGCAGCCAGGTGGGCAGTGGGCAGGAGAACTGAGGGAGGGAAGGAGAGGGTCTGCAGATGCCGTGGGGCTTCTGGGGAACTGCCGGTGGGCAATAGGCATGGGGTCAGGGCAGAAGGAGTTTTACTGGAAAGTCGATGGGACAGGCCTTGCACTGGGGTGAGAGCCAAGTCCGGGTGAGCAAATGTGACAAGTCAAGTTGAGAATTGGAAGAAAAAGGAGAGAAGTAGAGGACTGTGAGGTAGCAGAGAACAGCCATTCGATGGACAGATGGTATGTGGACTTGAGGCCATGGGAGGAACTCACCGGGGGTGAGGATCCTGCCCTCTCCTTTCTGTCCCTAGGGCCCAGTGTGGTCCCTGACTCCCATCAGCTGCTCTAAGGTATTTATATTAATTACCTCTAATTAATTAATATAAATTAATATAATTAATTTATATTAATGTACAAACAGCGAAGGAAACTACAAGTCTAAGATGCTGAGAAAGTAGAAACGTGTTGATTATGATAAGAAAGGAAAGATGGAATTGAAGTAAGTTAGGGAAGATCTTATAAGAGTTTGGTGCTGACTGAAGTGCATCTATAGACGGGGAAGGGCTGGTGGTACAGATGGTACAGAACCAAGACCACGGAGCATCATGCATCACTTGCAGGTGAGAGGATCGTACATCTGGAAAATACAAAAAATCACCTGAAAGTGTTATGAATTATAAAATAATTCAGGAAGGTAGCTAGGTAAAAAGGAAAACACCAGATCATGACCATTCCATATGGAATCAATGATCACATGAGCAATATCATGGGAAAAATAAAGTTAACAAGATACCTACAGGATACGTACAAAGACACCTTTGGAATAACTGAGTGTTCCAAAAGAAAAGTTTTCTGTATTAAAAGTCACACTTTACTTTTAGATATAATCCATATCGTGAAGATATCAATTCTGCTTTTAAAATATCATGAGATCCTGATAAAACATCCATAAGGGAAAAACCATATAAATAATACCAATAATATTGCTGTGGGAAAAAAAGTGATTAGAGGGACTATTCATAGCTGATGCCAAAACATACCATGATGTCAGTGTCACAGCAGTTGAACCGAGCGGACAGATAAATCAATGGGATAGAATAAGGAATCCAGAGATAGGTCCAAATACCTATATAAGGGATTTAGTATATAATAAAGGTGTCATTTCATATCACAGAGAAAAGGAAGGTCCAATAGTGCTCCAGGGACAAGAGGCAACCTGAAAAAAACAAAGTTTAATTCCTACCTTTCTACCGACATCAGAATAAGTTCCATATCGAATGAAGTGTTATCCACAAAATAAAAACAAAATAGAATACTAGAAGAAAATACTGGAAAACGTTCCTAATCACTGAGTGAGGGAGAGCTCCTCTCTGCAAGAAACAAAAATCCAGAGGCTGTAGAAGACAGGTGATGAATTTAACTGTGTAAAAATAGGAGCTTTCCGATGGCAGAGCTCCACCAAATAGGCAAAAAAGGAAATAAACAGGCAGCCTGTTTACAACATACATCACAGAGAAAACCCTGCTTCCCTTAATTTAAAGAACTTCTACAAATCAATACGAGAAAGAGCGATGACATGACAGCAATATGGGCAGAATGTGTGAAGAAACGGGAAATGCGAAAGAGGTCGAAATAGCCCCCAAACACGTGGACGACGCTCTGCCTTACTCATTATGAGAAATGCAAACCAAAACAATGGGGATACAGTTTTTCATCTATCAGATTGACAAACACATGACGTTTGCTCACACTCAGATGCCAGACTTGAGGACGAGGGTCTGTCATCAGTCACTCAAATAATGAGGTTATCGATAGAAGCTCTACAGGTAACCTAGTAAAGCTATCAGACTTTGGAATGTGCTTCAATATTTAAAACTTACAAGCTCTTGGACCCAACAATCCTACCTGCAGAAGAGCTTCCTACGGCCACCAACTTGTGTATGACTCCAGGGAACATGTAGGAAGATCTCCGAGGTAGTGTTGCTATCCAGCAGCACAAGACGGGGAAACACTCTAAATAATGCATCGCAGGGAGATGTATCACAAATGAATGCAGCCATTCAAGGCTGGTAGAGGCGCAGAATATCTCCCAAAGGACACACAAGAGGGCTAACAGGTTTTGACTTTGGGAAGGTGAAAGGGTACTGGGGGCCATGATGGAAGACTTATTTTCATTCCATCTTTAAATGTGTACCATGGCCATGGGTTACCTATTCACAGGAAAACATTTTAAGGACAAATACGAGAGATCAGCCTGGGGAGGAGACCAGAGACCCCAGGGCTAGAGGCACATTTCAGGCATATTCAGTGGGCGGGCCCCCTGGGAGGCGCTTTCCTGGGACATAAAATAGCTGTGGGGACAGGGAGGTGGCTGGGGACAGAGGGGTGAATGGCCAGGCTTGGACTGGCTGTGTTGGGGTGAGGGAAAGGGAAAGCGGTAAGTGCTGGAGAATTTCCTGTGGGTTCAAAGCTGTAGAAATGTCTAAAGCCATCAGAGGCACATGCCTTTGCTCAGATAAAACTACATCAGAGTCATTTTGACTCCAGAACAAGCGAACGCTGGAGATGGCCCGGTGCTGCCCCATCAGTGTTCCCGGGCCGAGGCTCCCACCAGCTTCAGGTTTGGGGCAGCAACTCTCCCGGGAGCTGAGTCATCCCAGGAAAGAGCCTCCCAGGGGGACCACCCTGAATGTGCCTGAAACGCAGCTAACAAACAGGGAAAAATACTTCCCGGGGAGCTATGACATGGTTGACAAGGATCAAAGAGCTGGGTACACAGAAGGTTCTTCGTAAGTGTTAACTCCTGTCTGGAATACCTGCCCTTTACCAGAAGAAAATGAGGGAGCTTCTGCAGGCAAAGAAACGGGGCAGACGGAGGCTCCAGAGGGGGGTTTCAGGCTGAGCACACTGCACCTGCAGGAGGACCGTGGGAGGAAACCAGAAAGCAAGAGGTGACAATCTCCAGAAAGTTCTAGAATGCTGGGAGAATGCTGCTACGATTGCTTCTCCATGTCAAGGATGGATAAAGCTGTGATGAGGATGCAAAACTGGACTGAACCAGTTCTAATGTTCCTTAAGAAATTTTCAGTTTAAATAACCAATTAGTGGGCTTTGTTGAATTTAGTGGTCGTCTCTGAAATCTCATGTGTTGAAGATAACAGGTTTCAATTAAAATATCAAAGTCAGGGAAAAAACAAACTAAGAATGACCAATTTTAGTCTGGCATTTCAATCCATACAGAAAAGAAAACATATAAAACAGTCCTTCCAGTGTCTGAAAGTCTAAGAAATATTCTATAATGAACATCTCATGGGGTGTCGTAGAGGCACCCTAAAAATGGGGGCTGAAAATTTTAATGAATTGGGCTTCTCTGTTCCCAAAGTATTCATTTAATGTACTTCTCTTTGGTAAGAAGAGAAATATCTTACCCATCATAATCTGTCATCTATAATCTAATTTCACCCTCAATTTATTTGTCTCTGCACCTGAGTAAAATTCTCCCATGGTTATTAATAGATTTCTTAATTGCAACCAGCTTGTAACACAGTGGCAGCTGATAGAGAGAATTCAGGCTGAGTGGATGCCTGTTGGTTCCAGCATAAGCTGGTTTTATAGATATCCATACAGCATAGATGCAGAGGATTAGACATAAACATGAAGAGAGATGACATAGACAGATACAGATGTGGACGCAGGTGCAGATATAGGTGTAGGTGTGCATAGTGATGTCGGTAGAGATGAAGACACAGGCACACCTCATTTTACTGCAATTTGCTTTTGCACTTTGTAGATACTGCATCTGTTACAAACTGAAAGTCTGTGGCAGCCTTGTGTCCAGCAAGCCCACCAGCGCCATTTTCCCAACAGCATCTGGTCACTCCATGTCTCTGTGTCACATTTTGGTAATTCTCGCAATGTTCACACTTGCTCACCATTATTATAATTGTTCTGGGGATCTGTGATCAGTGACTTTGACGTTAACTATTGCACGAAGATTAAAACTCACCGAAGGCTCAGATGATGGTTAGCACTTTTTAGTAACAAAGTATTTCTAATTAAGGCATGTACATTGTTTCTTCAGACATAAAGCTATTACACACTTAATAGACCATAGTATAGTGTAAACATAACTTTTATATGCCCTGGAAAGCCAAAAAAACTGTGTGATTCACTTTATTTCAATGTTCACTTTATTGTGGTGGTCTGGAAGTAGACCAGAAATATCTCCCAGGTGAGTCTGAAGACGGATATGGGTATGAGTTTAAGTGAGAAGCCGGCGTACCACAAAAAAAAAAAAAAGTTGACCTGCGCAGTCTCTTGTGTTGTTGTCAATTGAAGTTTATTATTAAGAGTGGAAATAAAGTCATGCTCCTGTCTGAAAAATATATATACATACGGATATGGGTATCGGTGTAAGTATAGATGTAGCTATAAGTATAGATGATTCAGATATAGATACAGAAGTAGTCATATAGATAATATGCATAGATGATATGGATATATGTATAGATGACAAGATACACAAATAATCGATGTACATACAGGTGTAGCTGATATGGATGGTATAGATACATGTAGACATAAGCTCAGGTGATAGAGGTAGAGATGTAGATAAACTTGTGGCTGTGGACAGAGAGATGCAGGTAGCTATGCAACTCTGAACAGTATCTGTAAGTTTTACAAAGCCCACCAAGAAGAACTGCTATCCCTAAGAGCTGTCACTGTTGTGACACCTGAACACACAGATATTTTTCCTTTCCCTCTACTCTGGGCTGCCTCTGACCATCTGTCTCTGCAACATTAAAACCCAGCAAGTCATTCTCACACAACCCTCAAGTCCAATAAAGAAGGCCACTCCTCTGGGGAAAGGGAGCCCCAGGCATCCCAGGATGGTCTCCTAGAGCCACAGCAGGTGGCAACACCAGGAGGCCAATGCAGCCAGCCGCTGCCCTGCTGTTTTCATCTGGAAGAAAAGCTAGAAAAATAGGAATCCCTTTTTTGTTCACAAATTTTCAGAGAGTCCCAGAGAGGAATGAGAGAAGATGAGGGAGCACGAACACCTTCACTTCATGGAGGGGGTGGCGTGACCTAAGCAGGTCCCGTCCAGGGATCAGCTGAGAGTGGAGTCCATCAGCCTGCCCGCCAGGTGCCCACCTCCCTCGAAATCACCTCCTCATCACCTGCTGTGCGCCTTCATACACTCCGCTCAGAATGTCTGCAGTTGGACAGCAGCTACAGTGTACAGGGTGACGTGTGCAAATCCCCCCGCACTCCACTTCCTTCCTTTCCCCTGCCACCACCAGCCCCTCCAGACATGCACACACACACGCACCACCAAACACACACACCAGATGCACATGCAAACACACATAAATACACACACAAATACACACACAAAACACACGAACGCACACACATTTAGCAGCTTCTCTAAAAAATGCGAAATATCTGTGTGGTTACCATCTCTGAACTTACAGACCAGTAAGTTAAAAAAATGCATACGGATGAGGGCTATACATTGTAATTTTGCCACTAAAGGAACTTTTCAAATACCATAGTTTCACACAGTTTTTATCTTCTTAATTTTTCCAGCTTTACTGAGATATAATTGACAAATAAAAAATTATGCATATTTATGTGTACATGATGTTTTGTGTATACATTCTGAAATGATTACCACAATGAATTAACACATTCATCACCTCACATAGTTACCGTTTGTGTGTGTGTGTGTTGCGAGAACATTTGAGATCTACTCTCTTAGCAAATTTCAAGTACACTATACATTATTATTAACTACAATCACCATGCTATACATTATATTTCCAGAACTGAATCATAACTAAAAGTTTGTACCCTTTGACCAAGATCTAATATTAGTTTAACATTAAATAGAATCATGACATCTACTTTGTCCTTGCCCCTCACTTTCTCTTCCCTGTTAAAATAAAAGGATATTTGGATAATTAATTATTGCTCTGAAGCATAGAAGACTCTTTCTATCAATTACTATTTGTGTGTTTAAGTATGTGTATGTATATACAAAGATTAAGTAGATGATAGAGATCATAGATAGATAGATAATAGATGATAGATAGATAATAGATAAATAGAAAGACTGCTTCATAGCTGCGGCAGTAAATCTTCCTACACATTCATTTGACTTACAGTCTATAAAATGCCAAAGTTCTGGAAACCACTCAGGCAAAGAGAAATTCAAATGATAAACCAGTTTATTCTGAGCTGCACCTACCTTTTCCAGGCATATTCCAGTAAAAAGTTAATCTGACAATGGTGTGAAACACAGAAGAGAAATTGGCAAACAACATGAGTAATGGCTAACAAGCTGCAAATTAAACGCCAAGCCGATAAGCATCGTGTAGGAGAAGCAGAACACATCAACATTTGCTGGGCCGTATAAAACGGTGCTATTAACACGTCACTGCCAGATTTCCTTTTGGAGGAGGTGACTTTGGTAAATGTGGATGTTTCTTCAGCCCAACTGTGCAAGTGCAGAGAGGCCCAGGAGCGCAGAATGCAATGTAGCAAGTATCCGCCACGCCTTCGCCCGCACGGTGACGGTGACGGTGACTGGAGTCGGGAGCAGGTTGACGGGTCCTAACTCCGAGTCCGGGCAGCCTGGGAAGCAGGCTGTGGTTGCTCAGAAGGAGAAAATGAGATCTATTCCTCTTAATTAAGTATAGATTAAACTAGAATCAGCAAGCCACCTTCTGGAAAATATGCTCATCTTGACACATAAGAGGTTAGCAACAAAGAGAGATGGTTTCAGCCTTTCTTTTTTTCCTTTTCTTTAAATTTCAAACTTGGTTTCAAAGCAAAAATAATAATAATAATAATCAACTGGAGTTTGTCTGTGTCCCAAAGCAAATGAAAAGCTATTTTCTTGGGGGAAAATGGTTAGCCTTTTACAGGGCTGAATTCTTCAAAGAGATTTGTGTTACTGAACAGACAGAAATTGCAAAAGTTTAGAAATATATCAATAGATAAAGCCTGTATTCTCTGGAAATGGATGGGAAAACTGAAACAGATTTCCAAGAAGAAATAAGACGAATAATAAGAAATATAATATGAATAGGATTATATGCCTATTTCAAATTTATTTCTAGGAGCAGCAGAGTTAAAAATTCAGGTTTAATTCTCAATTAAACGTTAACCTAACTCTCCACGTATCAAGACATACCTAACACCCACTTCTCAGGACTGTTCTCGGGGTTAAATGAAATAACACGCATAAATCACCAAGATTAGAACCTGTTCCACAGCTGGTGACAATAAACGAAACCTCTGAAACTCTCAAATATAAACTAATGTGGTTTGAATTTAAGAAAGAACTGTGGGAAAGGCTTCAGTAGAGCTGGAGATTTCCTAAAAATGATAAATCGTGAATGATATCATTTACTGGAGACTAAGTTTCTTCTCTTAGTACACATTATGCTCTGTTAAAGCTTTCAAGCATCAGAGAAGTGCTGCCATGACTATCTGAGGACCACGGAGAAACTGTCCCAGGTGAGTGAGCGGCTTGTGGTGCATCCACCTTTGCTCCACACAAAAATCCCGAGATAATCGTAACAGAGCACATCACTAATGATGAGCCCGTTGGCAAACAGCACGTAACACCCGCTTCTCACCACTCCTGGCTCACCCCCGCTGGCCCGTGGCGGGTGACAACTTGGTACAAGGTTCCGGGGAGCAGGTGATAATGTCTGATGCAGGCTAATTCCAAAGAAAAGCATAGGATTGTTCAGTCTAAGAAGCTTGCTATTTCTACAACACCGTTGACCTTCCAGTGTGGGGGAAGGAATCCTAAAGTAGGCAGGGGTAAGCATGAGGTGATGGCTACCAATGCAGAGCACAACGTGTCACCATAGTCTACAGATTTGTAATGACTTTATTCCCAACTACAAATAATGAGGAAAGGATGACTGACAAACTATTGGAGGGAAAAGAGTGCTTATAGGAAAGGTCTGAAGAAATGAACGATTGACTGGAATAAACGTTGAATGCATTTATTTTCAATAGAAAAGGTGGTATAGACTCCAACCTCGTTAGGCTGACCTGAGTCACGCTTTGCTGTGTAACCTGATGTACGGAAACTGCAGTGGGGGCTGCAAAGGTACCCCTTCCGAATAGATATTCTTGTAGGTGGTAACCCAGCAACACTGGGATTCCACCCTCATTGGACTGAGTGACTGCTCAGAGTCGTTTGTCAGAAATGACTATCTCTCTTATCAAAATGGAAAATTCACTGCTTCTCCCTATTTCCTTCTGCTTGTCTTTTTTTTTTTCTTTGAAAAGCACAGATAAATCCCAGTAGCATAATTAAAGCACTAGCTAAATATTACTTTGTTGGGCTTAACGATAGATTACAATGTGTGCATAATGACCCACTTCTAGTAATACCATCTGATTTAGTGAGGGAATCAGAGCCTGCCATATGTTCACCAACAAGGTCTCAGAGATGCTTCTTCTCCTTCGTGATGGATCAGCTATAACTGCTGCAAGGGTGACGCTGTTTGGTGCTGAAGCCTCATTTGATCACCAAGCGCATCAGAGTCTTAATCGTAACACGCATCTCATTGGACAACTTCCCGAAGAGCGCAGGACGCGAATTAACAACCTGTCATTGGCCTGTTGAAAGTCCCTTTACTGTCACGAACTGATTCATGCATCCTCTGTATATTTATTTACTAAACTGCATGCTGATTTAAAAAAATAAAAAACAGAAAAAAGATTCCAAAGTTGAACACAGAATTTTAAAAAATCAGAGGGCTTCCCTGGTGGTGCAGTGGTTGAGAGTCCGCCTGCTGATGCAGGGGACGCAGGTTCGTGCCCCGGTCCGGGAAGATCCCACATGCCACGGAGCGGCTGGGCCCGTGAGCCATGGCCGCTGAGCCTGCGCGTCCGGAGCCTGTGCTCCACAACGGGAGAGGCCACAGCAGTGAGAGGCCCGCGTACCGCAAATAAATAAATAAATCATAAAAAATAAAAACTCAGAGCTCCAAATACTGATTACAGTCCCTCCTTCATGTTAACAGAATGAGATGTGGTTGATAAAACAATCTTTTGCAGTTTTTAAATAAAAATTTAAATGTTGACTCTGGAAAGCTCAATTTCAGAGTAAATATAAATGAAAATTGTGTTACCAAGACACAATATCTATCTTAGCTTTGTTAGAATTTAATGAGACAAACTACTGATCCATTTAAGTCCGTATTCATGAAGAAATAAGAACAATTATTGATTTAATCAAATATTCTCAATAATATTATGTCATCACTATGCAAATTATTTCACATGCTTAGCCAAAATTGAAACAACGCACTTAGTTTCCACAAAAATGGAAAAAGTGCATATAGTGTATTATTGTTTGTCTAAGAAAACAGGTATATGTTAATAAATACTTTTATTCATAAAACAAAAATGGAAGGATGGACCACAAAATAGAAATAGTAAGGGGGATACACAGCAGACTCTTGAACACAATGGGTTGGAACTGTGTGGGTCCACTTCTAAGTGTTTTTTTCCCAGTGAATGTGCATGTGTACACGGCCCGCACTTGGTTGAATCTGCAGCTGCAGAGCCGTAGACACGGAGGGCCAACCCCAAGTTTATATGTGGATTTTTGACCGTGAGGGTCAGCACCCCTAACCCTGGCTGGGTCGAGGAACTGTACTTTGAATTATCAATATTACTTTCGAACTGAGTGAATATTTTATATGATAATAAAACAAAATTTGATTTAAAATTTGATTTAAAATTTGATTTAAAATTTGATTTAAAGCCCCCCAACATCATCTTTTGCAGTAGACTCCTAATTTGTCTCTCTGATTCTGCCCTTAACCCTCCTCAGACTATTCATAGCACCAAAACACCACAACCTGGAGAATTCTGTCATTTCACTCCTTTCACTCCTCTGCTCAAAACTGTCCAATAGGGCTTCCCTGGTGGCGCAGTGGTTGAGAGTCCGCCTGCCGATGCAGGGGACGCAGGTTCGTGTCCCGGTCCAGGAGGATCCCACATGCCGCGGAGCGGCTAGGCCCGTGAGCCATGGCCGCTGAGCCTGCGCATCCGGAGCCTGTGCTCCGCAACGGGAGAGGCCACAACAGTGAGAGGCCGCGTATCGCAAAAAAAAAAAAAAAAAAAAAAAAAAGAGCCAGTCCAGTGGCTTCTCACCCTGCAATTCTTCAGACTCAGATGATGTGTCCTCTGAGATGGGATCCGCTGTCCCAGGCCCCCTGCCCTGGCACCACTAAGGGAGCCTGTGGTCGGCTTTCAAAGCAAGAAAAAAAAGTTTGAAAAAGCGTAAAAATGAATGTCAAAACACAAACGCTAGAGGTTTTTCTCTAAAAGTACAGATACTGGCTGCTTCACTTCCAAATGAAAACCCCATGTGGCAGGACTTGGAAACGTTTTTGTTTCCTTATTTTGACACTGAGCTCTGAAATAATACTGTTAACTCTTAATTTTTTTTTTTTTTAGAAATTGTTTTTTAACACTAGACAGCTGGGAAATCTAAAAGGTTAGCCTAGATCTGATACATCCACTTCAGATACAAATGCCAAGTTTCCTTCAAGACTTTTCACAGGTCAATGAAGCAATTATCATAGGAACCAAAACTCTGTGATTTACTGAGATGGAGAACCACACAGAAGTTATAGGACAAGATGGGGTTTTTTTGTATTATTACTCAAGGAGTTTATACCTAGAAACACCAGAAGATCCTTAATCCCAACAGCCCAGCTTGCAGGCAGGGTCCCAAGATCAGCCTGGGCCGCCCAGCACGTTCCTGGTGGTCACGACAGGAGCCAGGACCAGATGACCCAAGTTCACAGGAGAGGGTGGGGGCAGGGAAGGTGCTTCTCTAAATGGAGTCTGGCTCTACAAAAACAAGTCTGTTCGTGGGGAAGCCTTTTCCAAGTTTGATAAACTGCACTGCGAGCTTGTGATTGTTCATCTGAGTGACTGCTAATCTAGAAAGAATTGTTTCAAGAAGATAAAACGCAAGCAAAATAAGGTCAGGTGATGGGAAAGGTGACCATCTATTATTAGCGAGCTGAGCACCGTCTAGCAACAGACAGTGCCTTCCTCGATTTTCTGCAAAGCCAAGCAAAGAATGGTTCTGCTGGAGAGTTTTGCTAAATTAAGTATGAGGAGAGGGGGAGATGGAGGCGGTGGGAGACCCATCACAGCCAAGGAACTGGCAGCTCAGTTCAACTTAGAGGAAATCTTTGAAGGCTTGACAAAAAACTACCCCTTTTCAACATCCTTCCTTGTCCTCTCTGGCAGTGAAGCTTCTTATTTGTATAATATGGAGTAGAGGACTTCCAGGGTTTATGTTGGAAAACAAGCTTCATGTTTTCAAGAAGTACTGTTTCCTCTGGGTTCAGGACACTGAGTAACAGATGATTTACCCGTTCAGCTCCTGGGGTTCCTCAGTTCCCTCCAAAGCTGAGCTGCAGGAAGCTTGACCAGAGCTGTTGTGTGCGAGGGGCCAGGGAAGCTGGACGGGGGGTGGGCAACTGGACCGTTGTCAGGGCTGTGACGAGGCCCCGAGTGTGGCTGCTTCTCATCTGAGCTGTCTCTGCTGGGGCCATTCTTTGCACACTTAGGTTCGCGTCGTCGTTCTCTGGATATGAACATATGGCTGTATGTACTCCTCGCAATATGTTATAATATTCATTATGCCCCCACGCTGTGCCAAGTTAAAACTAAGTGACGTAAATCTGTGCAACACGTGTGTTTACAAGTGTGTTCCTAGTGCCACCTCCATACCTTCATTGGATCATGGGTTCTTGCTGGGAAAGTCTAAACAGTACAGTTGGGTGACTTGTCCCCTCTGGTTCTTCCCCCTTGTGCTATAACCAGCAGACGTGGTCAATAACACAGACGTTTCCAGACGGGCGCCCGGGCCAGGTCGGGCTGTGAAGGGCACAGTGGTGGACCCTGAGGCAGGAGCAGGGGCATGAGACAAGTGTGGCCTCAGACTTCTGAGGAAACAGGAAAAAACCCTGAACAAAATCATCATCGTTGCTTATTTACAAACGAGCCGGGTAAAAAGCCAAGCCGTGGAAAAGTTATTAAAAATGATTTTGTGTCACCGGAGGTATATACTGTTACCATTTTGAGCATTTTGTCGTATCGGCTTCAGATTTTTTTTCTATTTGCCTGTAATGTGTAGGAGATAGATGATAGATAGAGAGATGATCGATAGACACATGGACAGATGCTCAGATGCACAGATACACAACCTACACACAGACAGAGTGGATACTCTACACCTGACTTGTTCGTTCAGCAATATATGTTGCAGGTATTCCTGTGTCAATAAACAAACACTGGCCTCAGGTGTTTTTTTTGTTGTTTGTTTTTTGCGGTACGCGGGCCTCTCACTGTTGTGGCCTCTCCCGTTGCGGAGCACAGGCTCCGGATGCGCAGGCTCAGTAGCCATGGCTCACGGGCCCAGCCGCTCCGCGGCACGTGGGATCCTCCCGGACCGGGGCACGAACCCGTGTCCCCTGCATCGGCAGGACTCTCACCCACTGCGCCACCAGGGAAGCCCTACCCCTCTTTTTCACATTGACCACTTGCCTAAGAAATAATCGTATTCATCAAAAAATATGTTTATGAA